>NC_079520.1:1894163-2131663 GCF_003711565.1 Takifugu flavidus | reverse complement strand
CCGCTGCCGCTGCCGCTGCCGCTGCCGCTGCCGCTGCCACAGCCGCTGCCGCCACCTGTGACGTTTGCTAACATCAGATGGGTCACTTACGATTTATGGCGTAGAAGGTGGACCTGCCCCTCCTGCTTACATCCTTCAGGAACACTGACCCAGTTAAGTGCCAACACTTGACTGGCTTCACTTTAGACCAACTTTGTCCTGCTGGGTGGAAGAAAAACAATTTGGAGGGTCGGCGTTAGTGCCTGCCAGAGGAACGCAGACAGCAGCCAAAATGAGGGAAATTAAAAGCAGTTATTACTATTTTTCTCTTTAAGCGTCTGCGCAGTTTTGGAATCGCTCCTACTCGGCCAGTGAGTGAGATGAATGAAGAGGAGGCGATGAAGGACGATGAGTAAAATGAGGCCGGTGACACTCAACAGGGGGTCCTCTGGCACTTTACATACAAACAGCTCCAACAGAGAGAGAGAGAGCCGTCGTCCACCCCTCTCAACGAGAGCCAGCCGCGCTCTGTTGGCCAAGCAGCCCGTGTGTGTGTGTGTGCGTGTGCGTGTGTGTGTGTGTGTGTGGTGCAGTCGTGCTGCACGACTACCTGCATCCATAATTAAGCCCAGGACACGGCCATCAATGGGAGCAGAATTGGCCGGGATGGGGGCCTTTCTGAGAGACGGAGGGGGGAGGGAGGGGAGAAATCCATTTACATGCTAATGCCCTCCTCCTCGGCCCTTCAGCCTCCTCCATGGGTACCTTGCCCACTATCCTCAAATAAGCTCTTGGCGGCCAAGCTGGTCGCCATGTTTACACAATAAACAAACAGCAATGAGGTTAAAGTCTTTTCAGCCATCTTTTCTGTGTACGTCTACAGTATTAGCAACAGTCAGCTGTTGCGTAACTTTTCGGTGCCGTCCGAAGACCTCAGCTGACTGCTTTTCGGCCCGTTTGTCATCCTTGTTGATTTTAACTGCCTTGTTTTTGTCTCCTAGGCAACCGAATGGGCACCGGATGAGGAAACCAGGCAGTCCTGTCAGAGCAAAGGCAAAACAGAGGTAACTAACCTCAATTACAGCTCTTGATTTCAGCACCTCCAGACGTGCAGACGGGCCCATTCGGGTCGTCTGTGCCGCGCCGGTCCCGCAGGAGGGTTCAGCACAGACCAGCCTCAGTCAGGAGTTAGTTCTATTGTTGTTCCATGTAGGGGGAAAAATGGCTAAATTAGCTTTGGGCATTAAAGTTCTAATTAAATAAGTTATAGTTTATTTAAGTCACCTCTGAGGTTTATTCCTTTATTCTTTTGGAATAAAAAAAAAAAGCCCTTACAATGAAATGACATAAAATGTGTCATTACTAATAAATGGCTTTGACTCCTTTGTGAAAACAGATTTGGCTCTTATTGCCGCGACTCTTTGCCGGCTGTGTCTGTCGATACAAACAGAATTCCATTCAGCTGCAAGAGCGCATTCTTCCTCTGGAACAATGAGAGCAGAAGCATGCAGGCGCTAAACCCCCCCAGTCTGGTGGCAGAGCAGCAGACAGCTATTGTTCTCTGCAGCAGCACGTTGAAAGCATCGACTCGCCTCTGCTCTACTTTCATCTGTTTTAGTCTGTGTATTGTGCTGTTTCCTTTAAAATGACGCTAGTGGAATGTGTGAAACTTTAATTGAGTTGATGGATTGTTTGCAGGTCGAGTGTCAGAACTACATCAGAGTTCTGCTGGTGAACAGGACCGAGATCATGACCTGTGGAACCAACGCCTTCCAGCCCTTGTGCATCACCAGAGAGGTTAGAAACCAAAAAACCCGCCAATTCCAGTAGAATCTTGAGTAACCCCCCCCCCTCCCCGCAGGTGGGCAACATGAACAGAGTGCTGGAGCGGGTGAACGGCGTGGCCCGCTGCCCCTACGACCCGCGGCACAACTCCACCGCCGTGGTGACGGAGAGCGGGGAGCTGTACGCTGCCACCGTCATCGACTTCTCTGGGCGCGACCCCGTCATATACCGCAGCATGGGAGGGATGCCCCCCCTGCGGACCGCCCAGTACAACTCCAAATGGCTCAACGGTACGACACAGCACAGAACACGGCGCCTCACAACTGCAGCAGGCCCAGTTCAGCAGGTTCTGCTGGCCACGCCGACTTTGGCGTGAGAAGTCCGGCTGAGCTGGATTAGTAATCTGATAGAGTCTCAGATCTTTGGATCTCACAAGAATCCGGCCGAGGTGGGACTCCGGGGTGACGCTCGTGTCAGGCAGTTTCTGGAAATTCCTCCGCTCCCTTTAAACATTTTCTTTGGCCCGTCTGGAGCAGCTCGAGTACAGTCGGCCTTTGTGGTGCGGCTCGCTCGGGTCCGGCCTGTTTTCCCAGGATCACACAGACGGTTCCGAACACGCAGCACACGTTAGCCAAAGGTGTCGGGGTCCATAATCTCCTCCATGCTGACGCTGAGGGTTTTCCTTTGAACGCACCGCGGCAGGAATCCGTTCACACGTCGTCGGGCTCCAGCGGCGCCGTTGACGGACCTTCCTCGACACCCCCCACCTTTGATATGCAGGAGCGGTGAGATGGCTGAATTCACAGGGCTGCACACAGGAGGGTTTGATTTAGGCCGTCATTGTTCTGGAAGGAAAGGTCAAACTCATTTGTTCTTCAAAGTGAATGTGAGGTGACTGACAGCCGCAGCACTTTAGCCCGGCGACGCCACATGTCGGGCTGCAGCCCATAATTCCCACCGCTGAGAGATAGTTACGTATCTCATCATCTCATTTACAGGTTTTCCCCACAGAAAGTCTCCAAAAAAATAAGAAATGTCACAGAACGCAAAACGAATGTAAAAAAGGAGAACATGAAGGGTTCATCGCCCAAGGTCATGTGACCTCCATCCCACCCCCCATGTCATCACCGTAGCCATGGCAGCGTCCTTCACACTGATTCAATACATCAACCCCAGAGTTATATGAAGTGGCCCAACACACCTCAGCAATATACTGAGAGTTGTTGTTGTTCTATTAGAAATAACTGCAAACTAATATTTACGACCACAGTCGCGTTTCATAGGGAGAAAAGAGACATTTCAGCCTTTCCAGACCAGTTGTAGAACACAGAAATCTAAACGCCAATCAAGTCGTTCATTAGCCGTCACATAAAACCATAAACCTTTAGCTTCTTTTCGAATCCTAATTTGCATCCCTGACGTTTTCCGTGCTGGACATAAAACAGACCTTTCATCTGGAATAATGCAACCAGCAACAGCACCGCTTTGGTCCGTGGACTCAATAAAAACCACGGAAGTCAGGAAGGGATGAGAAAATGAAAGGAAAAATGACGCCTGTGTGAGTTTGTGTGTGTGCGGAGCATGAAAAAAGACTTATGGATGAGGACGAGCGCGGAGCGCGGCAGACGGACTGGGAAGCCAGTGAGCGATGTAATTATTCCTCGCAGCAGGGAGAGGGTGAAATTACAACACACAGTGTGCACACACCACTTTGCCTGTGTGTGTGTGCGTGTATATACAATATGTATCAGGATTGCATGTGACCTGCGCACGTCACCGTGTGTCTCTGAGCTGTGACGGAGACGAGTGAGCATGTGGGAGGGGAAAAAGATGAGTAGCTGGTGTCCTCCCCAGTAGAACCACAGCTACAATGTCAAACACACATGTTGCTCACACACACACACACACACACACACACACACACACACACAAAGCCTGCTCTGCTTCGCGGCGTCTCCGAGAGGTTATGGAGTTTTGTTCCTGATGGATTTGGGGTGTGAATGAAAAACTCATTTCCAGCTCTGAGCCGCTCGGCTCGAGGAGGGAGGGGGTCCTGGATCAAATCAATCTGGGCCCTTATTGGATCGGTAGCCTGCCGGGCTCTCACTGTGTCCCATCATGCTTCTGGATTGCGAGGGAATCGCTGCCGTTTCCCGCGGAATAATCCAAACAATTCATCTGTGTGCCGGACAAAAAGAGCGACATCGTGGATATTTATTCCCAGGTTTCATTTAGACGTGTGCTTTCCTAAGTGAGATTCATTTATCCCTTACATTCCCTCACTCGCAGTTACAACAGCTCGTACCTGTGCCGCCGCTGTATTGCCTAGCTAATATTCTGCTAGCTAGCTATGAAATAATGAGAATTGCGTAATTCCTAAAACGCCTGGCGGAGAATTCATGGCTGATGCAAATGAAGGCGTGTTTTAATGATATCTGTAAAATACACACGATGTGGGGACAATAGGCTCCAAAACTGTTGACACCGAGGAGCGCCCCCCCCCATTATGAATAGATCATTCTTGCACAACATGTTTACCCGAATATATATTAAACAGCGTTTGAAGGCGCGATGACGTCACCTCCTTTCAGCCCCCCACAAACCTGCCAGATTGAACAATCTGTTTAGCGCTCAGCAGGACGCCGCAGGGTCCATCAGTCACAGGTTCCTGCCCCCGCACCTTCCATAACGTTATGCAGGCCACAGCGTCTCCACGCAGGATGCAGATGCACCCTCAGCCTCCCGTCTGCCTTCATTAAAGTAGCCCGGGAATCTCAGTTTTCAGTAAAAGTGCTTCAGTTCGTCCCTGATTTAAGTTGGTTTGACAGAAGCATGTTGGAATATTCCTGCTCAATGTAAAGCAAGAGTATAAATAAATGAAACCATCTGTTGTCACAGCGGTAGGTGCAAAAAGCAGCATACTGGAGGGAAACAAGTGTCGCCTAAACACACGTTGCTGTTGGCCGTGTGTGTGCGCGCGTGTGTGTGAGAACATCTGTCACGCTCCGACGCCCACAGTAGCTCCGTCACACTCAACACGTTCATCATTTAAATCACCGACTGGAGCGTGTGACCTTTTAACCACGACCACGACGTCGACCCTGCCAGGGTTCTTTACGGGTGATTTCTTCCTCTTCACAGTCTCACACACACACACACACACACATTTTTGCTGTCGTCAAAGCCTTGGAATAAATAATATCATTAAATCTTTCTTTTCTTAAGGCTTTTGTACAGAACAAATTGATGTCGGGCTAAAAACATTAGTTTTCAACATCCTCTGGAAGGAATTCCAAACATCCTGCGGATCCGTTCATCTTCAGGTGCTGAAGCCACAGGCTCTGCACTGATGACGTCTTCCAGTCCTAAACGACCTCTGCTATAATTAGCAGCCAGAACTACCTAAATGAGTGGATCTGGGAACGGGCAGAGAGTATTTTTGGCCCATTCTATCAGCGTGAAGTGGACCGGGCTCAGGCCGGCAGACCTGAACTCGGGATTCCCGGTCATGTTTACAGAGGATGACGCTAACGTCCTTTTCAAACTGTAATTGGACTTCAGCTTTACGGGCCGACCTCCCCAGCAGGGAGGGACATTAATCACTGCTGTCTCACCCCGGGCAGTAAAGGCAGCACTGGGCGCCCAGTTTAACAGACATGGCTCCATGGATTTACCATTAAAATATCAGATGGATTTATTAGTAACCATTTATTCTGCCCCCCCCCCCCCCCCCCCCCCCCCCTCTTCAGCTCTCCTCTCATTTGCACGTTTGACTTCAGGGCTTCTGTCCACAACAGCTAAAATTTATATTGGAGCAATTAATTAGACTTTGGAATGCATCGTTCTGTTCTCAGCGTCCAGAAAATTCATAAAAATACAGCATTTAATGTCAGACCTCGGACTCGTGCACATCTGTGATGCTGCAGTGGTGAGTAAAGTAACGAGTAACTAAAGTCACTAATGAAACTGGGTCAGAGCAACACGTTGGAGAAGACGAACGTCTCCCTGCAGGTCCTCTCTAACGAGCTTCTCCCTCCCGCCCGCAGAGCCCCACTTCATCTCGGCCTACGACATCGGCCTCTTCACCTTCTTCTTCCTGAGGGAGAACGCGGTGGAGCACGACTGCGGCAAGACGGTGTATTCCCGCGTGGCGCGGGTCTGCAAGAACGACATCGGCGGGCGCTTCCTCCTGGAGGACACGTGGACCACCTTCATGAAGGCCAGGCTCAACTGCTCGCGCTCGGGCGAGATCCCCTTCTACTACAACGAGCTGCAGAGCACCTTCTACCTGCCCGAGCAGGACCTCATCTACGGCATCTTCACCACGAATGTGTGAGTCCTCCGAGACGGGAAGTGGTGGAGGTGGTTACCGGGTGATTAGTGGCAGCAGGAGGACTCGTTTGCCCTCCGTCCGTCTGCTTCTGCCCCCTTTGGTGCGGCCACTTGTTGAAGCAGCTGCAGCATTGAGACGATTTCACGCAGCATTTCAGAAATAATTAGTTCAAAGTTCTGGGCTGCAGGTTCAGGCTCTGCTGCTGACCCCTCTGCAGTTTATTACCCAAGAGAAAGCACAACGATATTCCAATTTATGGAGCAGAAACCTCATCATCATCCCATCTTTCCTAAAGCAGTTGGATCCCATAATTAATCTCAATATTTGTAACCTTGTGTAGCGTCAAACATCCGTAGGTCACCTCCAGCTGATCGGAACCGAGGGAGTTCTTAAAGCCTGAAAAATGTGTTTGAATTGTCCGGACATTTATCATCTCGATTACTTGGTTGTGATGGGATGTGAGATTAAATTGGCTTTATTGGGATAAAATCCAGACAAATTGGGCTGTCTGACGGATGTTTGTTCCTGCGCGGGGAGAGCAGACGTAGGAAGGACAAATGAGGTTCTCCGTGTTTTCCTCCTCAGCATCAGCCTTTTAAAGCCCAAAGCGGCTCCACAAAGAAGAGATTCTGTTATGAAAATGAAGGTCCGGCAAACTTCTGCTGTAGTTTTCCCGCCTTTGCTGATGATTCTGCAGCGTTTGTGTGCAACCTGCTGCTGCTGCTGGAGACCAGCGCTGGAGAATCCGCTCACATTTCCCATCCAGACCAAAACCTTCTGGCTCCGGTTCTTCCGCATGTCGTGTTTGTATCGCTCAGAGAAGAATTTGTCACTGATAATTACTCTGAATTCTGGGAAATCTTCTGGCCGCTAGCGCTCTCTTGAGTCCGACAGATTTCATTCCAGGCCTTGAGTGCGTGTCATCGCATCTTTCCTCTCTGCTTCCCGTCAGCGTATCGCTCTCCACCCCGGAATGAACAATACCGTTATTGATGACAACACCGACGCAGCCGGATCTTACTGGAAATGAAGCCACGCAGCCCAGCTGGAAATATTCTGCTTTTGTGTTCACGCCTCTTCAAACACAGCATCAAACATTATTACATTTATTTACCAGAAGACATCCTGCAAGGTTACTTTAGTCATTCAGCCTTTGGAAAACTGCTGAAAATCCACTAAAGGGGGCGTCGTGGACGGGTTCTGGTGGCCACGTCACAGGGCCGTTCCCCCAACAGGCACTTTAGGAGGCATCCACGGGAATTTCTTCATGTTTTATCCAGCGTGCAGGAAGTCAAGAGGCTCATTTTGCTGTAGTTTCCCCATAAATGGCACGAAAACTGACAACGTGCTGGATCCGTGAAAAGGATCATTTACTCTGAGGGAACCAATGAGGCGGCTTGATCATGTTTTAGAATAATCAGCTGCTGGGAACCTTCCTCCCACCCCGACCAGACCGATGGGGCAGAAAACAAGCTGGAGAACAACAAGGGTGAGAACGAGCAGCAGGGAGAGACACCACTGCGCTCCCAGGTTTGGCCGCCCTCCTTTGCCCCCTCAACGGTTGCCCTTCATTTATTCTGAGGTAACTTGCTCCAAAGCTGCGTCCCTCACCGGGTTGGATATGTTAATGCAATCACCACAAACACCGTCTCCATCTGTCTGGCCTAAATTGAACAGGCTCACAGCTGCTCCCAGGAGTTCAGGGCTGTAAAACAGAGCAGGAAGTCTTGGAAAGCAGGACTTATCCTCGATGCCTTCTCACAGTCTGGCCAAAGCCTCACACACACACACACACACACACACACACACCCTCCATCTCTGTTCAGAATACTCTGTGTACACTAGTGTTTGGTGACTTTGCCGCCGTTCAGCAAATAAGTCATGGGGAAAATGCCAATTTTGAGTATTAGTTAAGCCGCTGGAGCAAAATGTGAGCACGGTTCCAGCTTGTCAAAAGTGTGTGTGTGTGTGTGTGTGTGTGTGTGTGTGTGTGTGTGTGTGTGTGTGGGCCGCTCAGATGATCAGAGGTTTGCAACAGTTTTGTTCTGTCTCTGGGGGACGTTGGACGGAGCCCAGACGGGTCAGGATCGTTTGTCTTCAGCATGCGTGCGCCGCCCCCCCCCGTCGATCTCGAGGCCTAAAAGCCGCCTCGATCGATCTTCGTCAGTATTACAGATGATCAATCCCAGAAGGGGACAGGGGGGAAAACGGGAAGGAAGTGATTGAAGTGTAATTTTATCGAGAGTTTCCGTGGAGTGTTTTTTAGCGGTCGTCAGGATGAGGATCCCCAAAGCATGGCCAAGGCTTTTAATTAACTCTGGGCCCTTATTGGGGGAACAGCAGTGAGATTCTCCTGCCGAGGGGTCTAACCTGCCATTACTAACTAATTATGAGGCTCCTTATCTGTTCCTGTGTGACTCCAGTGGCCATCTCCAGTTTAGCTCATCTAATATGGTCTCCTTCCAGAGGGGCCTGGAGGAGGAGTTGGAGGAGCGCTGGGACGGTTTGTCCATTCATTAATAAGTAAATTGACATACCGGAGTAATTCAGATTTTAATTTATTTATGAGCTAAACCCTTCAAATATGGATGAGAGTTCCCGGTTCTGAGGTTGGAGCATTAGCCGTTTTATCACTGGTGGATTTGTTTGACCGGCGTTCCTGATGGAGTCCGCCGTCATTCGTCCGGCAGAAATCTGAATCTCAAGATGAAATTGTGTGAGCAGTTTTTGGGGAGCCATCTGACTCCCATCATTATAGAAGATATTCCATTTAATACCCGGACCAGGATGTGACCTTTTCAACAACATCAGAGACTGAATCCTCCCGGCCACTCAAACACACACGCTCTACCCTGCTAACCTTGATTATCTGGTTTAATGAATTCTGATATTCTATTGACCATCTGTTAGTGGGGATGTGACTGTCTCGATGCCAATGTCACCGCTTTTTCAGCTTTTTTTGTTGCATTGTATAAAAATGTGGAGAAATCTGCCGCAGTAGCTGCGCAGTTCTGCTGACCGGAGCCGTTTCTCCTTTCAGGTTTTCAGCATAAACCTTCAATTTAGCTTTATTTCCTTCCATATACGACCGTCAAGAACTCCCAAATATGACAAATATGGGGAAATCTGACAGAAATTAACAAAGGCCATTGTAATCGTTTGTCTATTTTAAAATACAGACATTCAAACAGAGGGTAAAATATTGTTTTATATCAACATTGTCTGAGCGGCCGTGTGGAGATGATGAACAAGAGTTTGGAGGGAGACGTAGTGAGAGGAGGACAGGATGTGACTGCTGGGACGAGATGAGTCGGCTCCACTCGTAATGTGAGCGATCATCGCGGCGCGGAGCCTCAGAGAGCTGCAGAGCGGCACCACAAACAGCATCGCAGATGTCAAACAGCTTCTAGATCTCCTCCCCGGTCTTTAAGGCCGATTCGGAGCAGAGTCGCATCCATCAGTGTGGAAACCTCCCATAATGGGGGTAGATTTCCAGTCCTCCGGACTTCCTGTTCCAGCACGCTGCTGCGGAGGCAGCCGGCCCGTCACAGCTCATTTGATTGTGGATTCCTCCACTTAGCGTGTGGACGCTGTTGGCTCGCCTCGGTTTTCCCCTCCAATTCCCACTGTTTGTCTCAGTCTCACCCCAGTCCAGGGTCCTCCTTGGACCGGAGCTACGCTGCTGAGTGGAGCATTCCAAACTTCAAACTCATCATTTTTGGGAATTATTACAGCAGGCATTGTGTGATTTTTGAGGTTGTCACCTTTCTTATTTTATCTAAGGTGTCTTAGATCTCTGCCTCATTATAACGTTGTCTCTCACTATCGTCTTTATCTCCGATACCGCGTGCACGAGGCTGCTGTTCACGTGGATTCCACAGCAGCAGCAGATTGCATCTGAAACGCAACATGATAATAACTGTGGTTTACTTCCTGTTTGACAGCTGTGTGTGTGTGTGTGTGTGTGTGAATTTACACACAATCTGTACAGTATCTCATATCTTGACATTAATTCTGTCTCTATTCGCTGTGCAGCTCTGATAGCACGCCTCAGCACCCCATAATACTGCACCTGTTTCGCGAAGGAGGCAACTTAATCACCTCACTGCTGCACGTGTTGCAGCTTTAAATGTACCTCCTTTCCCTCCGTGTGTCCGTCCTCCCCCCGTCCCATCTTTAATGTCTCCCCGTCTCCATCTCTCTGTAAAGCAACAGCATCGCGGCGTCGGCCGTCTGCGCCTTCAACCTGAGCGCCATCACCCGCGCCTTCAACGGGCCCTTCCGCTCCCAGGAGAACCCTCGCTCCACCTGGCTTCCAACGGCAAACCCCATCCCCAACTTCCAGGTGCGGCAGCTCTGTTCCCGTCTGGTTCCGTCCACACCAGAACCTTCACACCCTCCTCTCCCTCCTCTCTTCCCAGTGTGGCACCATTACCGATGAAGGTCCCAACGAGGGGTTGACGGAGCGCAGCCTGCAGGACGCCCAGAGGCTCTACCTAATGAATGACGTGGTCCAGCCAGAGTCTGTGGATCCACTGGTCCTCCAGGACGACGTGCGCTTCTCTAACCTGGTTGTGGACATTGTCCAGGGCATGGACACCCTCTACCATGTCATGTACATCAGCACGGGTCAGTGGAGGTGAGACAGGGGGCAGCTGTCAGCGAGCGTCTGCTCATGCTCTGCCTTCTCACCCAATATCAGAATATGGGAGCATTTTAAAGGCCCTGGCCACGCCCAACAAGAACCTTCAGGGTTGCTACCTGGAGGAGATGGAGCTGTTCCCACCGGGGGTGCGGGAGCCCATCCTGAGTCTGCAGATCCTGCACAGCGACCGCTCGCTCTTCGTGGGGCTGAACCACCGCGTCCTGAAGATCCCTCTGGAGAGATGCTCCACCTACAGAACAGAGACGTGAGTCTTGAACCCTCTTCTAACTCATATCCACATTATCTGGACTTTGATCAGGCGGGCCGGGCCGGGCCGGGCCCCAATCCTTCTCCACATCTCCGTCTTTGTTTTTGCCGTGCGAGCGAACAGTCGTCACCACGCTGCCTTCGGCATGTTTAATGTGCTCATTTTATCGGTTTTGGCAGGGAATTCATTTCAACCTGCTCGACGGTAATTATCTGTCTACGGCTGAGATTAATGCCTGGGAGGCGTCGCCTATAATCATTAAGGTCCTCACAGAAGCAGATAAATGAGTGGAGGAGTGTCTGCTCACGAGGGAGAATTCATTTGCTCTGTTGTTGTTTTAATGAAGCGAGGTTGTAATAAACAGAGTGTGTTGGTGGCTTTTGTTGTCCTATGTGAGAGGGTGCGGCAACATGACCTCCAAGAATCTCGAGAAATAGACCCTTCGGAGTTTTGCTGAAGGTGTGTTTTCAGAAGCTGCCACTTCAGCGCTGTTCCCCTGTTTGTCTCACCTCCTGCGTCCCTGCGTGTGTGTGTGTGTGTGTGTGTGTGTTAAGGGCAGGTGTGTTTTGTATGTGGGCTGAAGAAGTCTCGTAGGCGAATTGCAATGAGTCATCTAGCTATTTTGAGTAAATCCAAACTCTTAGACACACACACACACACACACACACACACACACACACACACACACACACACACACCTGAGGTAGAGGAGAGTTGGTGTTTAATAAGATGTGGGTGAGACGGGCGAGATGAGACGGAATGAAAAAGGCTGAGATGCAAGAAGAGAACAGCACGAGTCTGTTTAAGCCACCGTGGGGTGAAAGGATGAGATGAGAAGGTTGGAAGGAGCAGTTTCACCAGGAGGGAGAGCAGGCGCTGGGAAGAAGCTCCATCTTTCACACCTTCTTTTCTCACATCTACTGCTCTTTCCTAAAAGCGTCGAGCTCCGTTGACGGGCTGGAGATCACTCCACCATCATCTGGAGGTGTCCTGGAGCCTCAATCCAGATGTGTCCTGGGTTGCAGAAGGAGCCAGGAGCTCCTCTACAGCCGTACCTGCTGTGGGCGCTCACACACATAAACACACACACACACACACACACACACACACACACACACACACACACACACAACAACAAAGTTCAATATCAAATTGTAGAAGAATGGCTGTTTTTAACGAGGGCCGGCTTTTACTGAGGCCATCTTGAAGAGATGCAGAGAAGCGTGCTGCTGGTTCCCAGCGAAGAGTCAATTACGCCAAAGTGCTTTTAGTGATACGATTCCTCCGATATTGATCCGACAACCTCGGTAAATCCTGCAGCAGTCCGATGAGAATATTAATATCATCGTTATCCCTAATTAAACGTTTTGTTGTCATCCAGAAGCATTTCCTGCAGTTGTTGATTTATAGACTTGGTGGAGAGAAACGCTGCACGTGTGTGTGTGTGTGTGGTGTGTGTGTGTGTGTGTGTGTGTGTCCTCTGTTTGTGATGATCATATTTGACCTCCTCTCTTGGCACCTCTCTGTCCTCCTGCCTGCATCTATCTCTCAATCTTGCTTCGCTAGGGGTTTATTTCGGCGCCATGGCTGAATTTATGGGGGGGGGGGGAACAGGTAAAACTGCTGCGGCAGGACAGACACGCTGGGAAGCGTGACTTCCCTGGAAGGGCAGAACAGTCGGCGATGACAGAGAAGAATATAGGAAGAGAAAGAAGCGCGTGAATAAGGCGGAGGAGGAAATGCTGAATAAATGATGACGATGGCGACAGGAGGATGAAATGGGGCTTTTTGCAGTGGAGAAACCATCACTCACCAGTTAGCAAAGCGTCACTTTTAATTACAACAGGCCCGATTGTTCTGCTGGTAACGGCTGTACTGGCGGCCTGAGGAGCTCTGGTTTGGGACAGGTTATACTGGTGTGATTACCGGGGACCAGCAGAAGTTATTAGTGCTGCAGCCTGGTAGCTAGGATGCTATAAAAACCTGCAGATGTTTGCTTCTATTAGCCTTTAGCCGTGAATGTGCCCTCCTCCGCCTGAAAGTCCGTCTGTAGCGAAACCTAATTTACGGTGGGAGGTGGGTGCCAGGCTGTCAGCAGGCGCTCCGGGCTCTCTGCTGCTAAGCCTGGTCGACCAATCAGAGGAGCACTTCAGCAGCCAAGGACTGGGGGGGGAGAGTGATGGCATCGCACAGGGGACATATTTATTACTGCTTCATAATGCTGTTACTTTTATTACAGGCTTTGTTCTGGCGGCGGTTCAGGAGCAATCATTTTGCTCTCTGTCACTTTCAGCTTCCTTTTCTCTCAATTTGTCCTCCTCTTTCCTTCTGCCTTGATTTCCATGTTGTAAAACTTGCCCGGCCACCTTTTAAATCCTCCGACAGCGTCGCCGTGTGACCTCATTCTTCACAGACAACAACAAAAGCACCGACTAGATTTTTAACCTTTTTTTTTGTTGTTGTTATTCTAAATCAATTCGCATTTCCATCCTTATCTCCAGTGCAGTAAATCCAGTAGGTGCACCAAAATGCTAATGGAGGCAACCCTCCGCTCTCACGCTACATCGGAACAGGTCGACCTCAGGGTCGTGTTTGGACTAAGCTGCCACATTTTTCTGAGCAGTGAGAAATTCGGGTTAAATTAGTTGATGTTATAAAGTTTAATCATGCTCAGAGGCTGCGCGCAGCTCAGCGCCCCCGAGTTTCACAGGAAAAACACAAGAGTTATCTGTTAAATCTCAGTTCTCTTTGTTCTCGGGTGACTAAAGTTGCTCATGCGGGACAGCAGCCGGTCTTCTGGCAACCGTCCATCTCACTTTTGTTTCCTCGCGTCCCTTTTATGGACCCAGCGCCTGTTTAGCCAGATCCAACATGGGCCTAATTGGACGTGTGAAAGCTGAGGGTGTGCAGTTCTCTGTGTTTCTGATTCCTCATGTGCAGTCCGCTCTCCCTGGGGGGGGGGGGTGACCGGAGAGCCTGTCAGCAGGGGTCTCCTGACAGCTCAGAAGGGAGGCGGTGGAGGGGTGGAGGAGGGCTGGGGCGAGGCAGGCAAACGCCTGACTGCCTCCGGCCCAGGAGCCGTCCTTGCTAACGTAGCGCTCAGGCTAATAATGGCTTGAAATGCATAATTTATCAGCTGCAGTGATCATTTTTGCAATTATAAACTCAAGACCTGCCATTAAAGCTGCGGCGAACTGTTGTTTTTATGTCTGTTGTTTAAGGGGCTGTAATAAAAGGAGAGGTTTTATGGTGATTTTAAATGCCAATTACACCCCCCCCAAAGAGAAAACTGCAGATTTATTTTCCGGTGCCGCCGCTCCAGACTCTCTAGGAGAGTTTCCCTGCACGTTTAAATGAACGAATTATCAGCCAGAGCTCAGGAGGCCGGCCAGAGCCACGTTCTGACACGTGTTGGTGGGCCAGCAAACACACGTGCACGTGCAGGTCTCACCTTTCTGTGTGTCTGAGGACAGCACCTGTTATAGAAATGAGCGTTCTCTATTCTTGCCACAGCCTCTCCCCACCCGCGGGCCCTCTGATTGACTTTAAGAGCGGCCCATTGTTTAAATACAGCACGCCACCGGGGCAGGAGGCCCTGGAGAGGCCTCGGCTGCTTTTTATGTAACGGCAGAGAGGCCAGAGGGGGAGATAAATGACTCGCTTCGCCTCCGTTTTTAGTCTCCGATATTTCATTTTTGTTTATTTCCCAGTTTTTCCTGAAGTGCCCAGACTGCAAACCTCAGCTGTGTTCTAGCTCCACGTTTTATTGCTGGAAACATCGTACGGCAGCTTTTATTTCCACGGCAGATAAATCGGCCGCGTCAATCGTGCGTGTCGATACGCCAAAGTGTCCAGACGCTGAGCTCAAGTCGCGTGTGTTTCCTCTGTTTGAAGGGCTCCTTAAATAACCCTCAGCATCAATATTGATTGTGAGGGCTCCGCTCGGTCCAACTCATGTCTGGCTTCAGCCAGAGCTAATTAGACCTCAGATCTCACCTCTTATTTATGTGGCCTTTGAAACAGTCATTAGTTGTGCCACGTGGATGATCTCTGTTTGTGGAAGCCAGAGGAGAGGAGAGCTACATGATGCTAACGCTAACGCGCTCAGCGGGTTTACAGCACACCTCATTATGATTATTGTTCCGTCTGTATTGGAGATTGCGGTCGGCCACTTTAATGGCTTCCGTTAATTAAAGCGGCGCAGGGAGGCGAAGGGCGGCGCTGGAAATCGCTTTCTTCCAGCTGTCGCAGAGCATCAGAGAACGTCTTCGTCTTCCGTGGGGCTGCGGGGTCACCTCTGTGATGCAGGACCCGCTGGAACTGCTGCCACAGTGGAACAACGCTGACCAGGTCCTGTTCCAAATGTAACCGGAGAGCTCTTTAATGAGATCCTACCTGAATGACTTAGAGGAGGGAACGGAGAACAAATCCTGCCTGACAGAGAGCGTCAGAGGAGCTCTGAAGCTGCTCCGCCTGTATTTACAGCAGAACCTGGAAGAATGGCTGCAACCGCAACCCGTGATGGAGCAGTAAAGCCCATCCGGGAGCCGTGGCGGCCCCGCGAGAGCCGAGCCGGACCTTTGTTTAAAGCAGCGGTGGGTTTATTGGGAGTGAGCTGATCCGGCTCAGGGCGCCGCCCCGACAGTTGGAGGTTCCTCCAACGCTACAGGGCTCTCCAAACAAAGCAGGCGGATCCAGGAGAGAACGGCAGCAGGAATTTTCCTTTCAGCTGGAAGAGGATGAGACTGCTGAGGTGGCATGAGGAGAGTGATGGAGCCGAGGGAAGAGAGAGAGAGAGAGAGAGAGGGAGGGAAGGGAAGCAAAGGAGGAGAAAGAGCTGGAGCTGCTGCGTTCCTGAGGCGTCCACAGCAGCTTAGCTTCCTTATTAACGGCTCCACATTGAATTAGGCGTCATTAAGGCCGTGTTTTACCGCGGGAGCTATCAAGCGTTTCATCAGTGTTGTTTGTGTGAGTCGGAGGAAGGATGGACCCAGACTCTGCTTCCTGTCACCTCTCAGTTATTTATATCGGCTGCTCAGAACGGCAGGTCTGAGGTCAGTTGTGAGTGCTGCTGGGTGGCTGAGTCACGCTGTGCTGGATGTGAAGCCTTTTGTTTTCCTCTTCTTTGGGCTTCTTTTTTGCTAACTTCTCTCATGAGCATTAAAACAAAGCAGCTAAACTACAGTTAGCTTTTAACGGGTAAATTCTTTCAAATGGGCTGTTTGGAATTGTTTCTTACCTCATCAGCTTGTTGCACAAATGCATTTTTCCATCCAATTTACCTTTTTATTTCTTCAATTAAAGCTAATGTTGTTTCACTTTCTTCCATTTCACCCTCTTACGTATTCGTGGCGCTAACGTTGCTAACAAAGCTTCCTCCCCCTGCAGGATGTGCTTGGAGGCGAGGGATCCCTACTGCGGCTGGGACTTTAGGCAGCGCCGATGCACCACCCTGGAGGACAGTTCCAACATGAGCCAGTGGAAGCAGAACATCACCGTCTGTCCGGTAGGATGCAGATGAATCAGATCACCTGGCTGGGCCGACACACGGCTCGGATCTTAACTGACCCGCCTTCTGGTTCCCAGCTTCGGAACCAAACCGCCAACGGAGGCTTTGGCCCGTGGTCGCCGTGGCAACCCTGCAACAACGACGAGGGCGCGGACGGCGTCAGCTCCTGCTCGTGCCGCTCCAGGTCTTGCGACAGCCCGGCGCCGCGGTGTGGAGGCAGGAACTGCCAGGGCCCCACCATCGAAGTCTCCAACTGCTCCAGGTGGAGGAAAGACCGATCTCTCCTTCGTTAGCACAATCATTAGCACGTCGTGTAGAATTCTAAACAAATTGTGGATTAAAGGCCGATTAAAGCTGTAATATAAATAGGCTGGACACAAAAACTGCTGTAATAAGCATTGATTTAGAAATGACTGAGCAGCCAAATCCATACCTGCAGGAGCCTAAATGGAGCTTCTGGGCGCAGCTCATCTGCAGTCTGAGGGTGAGGTGGGCCAGATGTGCCAGATGTGCAGCTTTCATGGGTTCTGTTTGGTAGCGAGGACTCGTGCACAAAGCTCCACGCACAGACGCCATCTGTTTCAGGCCTTCGCTCCTTTTTCACCAGAAGGAAAAAGTGTTTTCTTCGATCGCCGGAGATTTCTTCCCTCGTTCTTTGAGATCGGAACACAGAAAAGGGAGGAGACACCTCCGAACTCCTGTCCAACAACACTCAGCCAAGCCCAGACAGATCTGAGGAATTACAAATTTCCAAACAAGTTTTTAGCTTATTTTTGCTTGCATTCATTTTTCTGCCTTTATATCTGTGGAGAAGTTTACTTCAATGAAATAGGAAATAAGAGCACTTAACAGGAACAAAGCTACGTTGTGGCTTTGTGACATAAATAACTAATTAAATAACGGACTGGACATGGTCTTGGCTGGTAAAAGTGCTGGTTTGAGTGGCTCATCCAGAAAAAAACAGCCTGGAGACTTTCCCCGAGCTGCAGTTGTAGCAGCGATGATTGACTTTGAAGCTTCTGCTAAAGAGCCGCTTTTCCTGGGAAGCAAACGGCCATGAAAGTGAGCAATCAGAGAATGTGGCTGACACGCAGCCGTGACCCCCCCCCCCCCCCGGGGGTCCGCGGGGCCCCCGACACGTCGGCCTCGGCCAGAAACGGCGCCTCCGCCGATGCCAGATTTAATCTCTGGTGTCAAAATAAAGTTGTGCTTCTTTTTAGAAAGTAGCAATTAAATCATGACAACTGTCGCCGGGGTGGGGGGGTGGGGATGGGGGTGGGGGGCGGGGGGGCACTTTGGCAAATTAAACGCGCGTATTTTCGCTTTCGCTCCTCACACTTCCCGAGGAAGAGCCGCTTCCTCGGCGCTGGCAAACACTCTGAGAACAACACACGCTAATGCAGCAGAATAATGATGATTCCCTGCTTCTGTCGCCGTAGAAACGGGGGCTGGACGCCGTGGTCGTCATGGGGACAGTGCAGCACAACCTGCGGCACAGGCTTCGAGCTGCGCCAACGTTCCTGCAACAACCCGTCGCCCCGACACGGCGGCCGCGTGTGCGTGGGACCCAGCAGAGAGGAGAGGTGAGGAACTTCCCGAGGTTCATGAACGCAACACGCGCGACCTCTCCCCGACCCCCAGGAGGGTTGCGCGTTGGTCTCCGGACACCGGAGCTGCTCAAGGGTCAGGATTTTATGGTTCAGCTTCCTCCAGATCGTTCATATGAGCCTGAATGCTTCGGCTCACTGTGTTCCACCATTTTTGAGGCTTCATAAATGAACGCTGAACCGCAAATAAATCTTTCAAACTCAATTCCGAGGCGAGTCGGTGCCCCAGTTTACAGAGCGCAGAAGCAGAAACTCCATCCCACTGTTCTGCCACTTGACCCTTTTCCTGTTCCCAACTGTCTGTCACCGTAGAAACCACTCTACTGTAAATCACCGCCATGCTGCAGTGCCCCCCCCCCCACTCCGGTGCACTGACTGTTTCAGATGGAGCTGACTTGTGATGTTTCCTCTGCTGACACCTTTTTTTTTTTTGCCTGTGATGGATTTTGGGATGCTGTTGTTCTGCTGCAGTCAGTTCTGTGAATCCTCCACAGGTTCTGCAATGATGGGATGGCCTGTCCACAGCCCATCTTCTGGTCCCCGTGGGCCTCCTGGACCAAGTGCAGCAGTGAGTGTGGGGGTGGCATCCACTCCAGGGTCCGCACGTGTGAGAACGGCAACAGCTGCCCAGGATGTGCACTGGTACAGACGCACACGGAAACACACACACACACACACACACACACACAAATGGATGAAAAAGAACAATTTTTTCCGTCTCATTCAGGAGTACAAGGCCTGCAACCTGGAGGCCTGTCCGGAGGTGAAGAGGAACACACCGTGGACTCCCTGGATGCCCGTCAACGTGACCCAGGGTGGAGCTCGCCAGGAGCAGAGGGTGCGCTACATGTGCCGGGCCCACCTGCCCGACCCCCACGAGCTGCAGATCGGACGCAGGAAGATGGAGACGCGCTTCTGTCCCAATGATGGCGCAGTGATCTGTGAGACCGACAGTGAGTGGAGCCACAACTCTGTTACTGGATGGATGGATGGATGGATGATGGAGGGGTGGATGGATGGGTGGATGGATGGATGGATGGGTGGGTGGATGGATGGATGGATGGATGGATGGATGGATGGATGGATGGTGGATGGATGGATGGATGGGTGGATGGATGGATGGATGATGGATGGATGATGGATGGATGATGGATGGATGGATGGATGGATGGATGGATGGATGGATGGATGGATGGTGGGTGGGTGGGTGGGTGGATGGAGGGATGGATGGATGGATGGATGGATGGATGGATGGATGGATGGGTGGGTGGATGGGTGGGTGGATGGATGGATGAATGGATGGATGGGTGGGTGGATGGAGGGATGGGTGGATGGATGGGTGGGTGGGTGGATGATTGGTGGATGGATGATGGATGATGGATGGATGATGGATGGATGGATGATGGATGGGTGGATGACGCTCCCCCAAACGTGATGTTCCCTCACCAGCGGATCAAAGCAGCAGATCCTTCCGTGTGTGTGTGTGTAAATGTCACCGGGATAATGACCTGGTGTCTGTGATGACCTGGTGTCTGTGATGACCTGGTGTCTGTAATGACCTGGTGTCTGTAATGACCTGGTGTCTGTAATGACCTGGTGTCTGTAATGACCTGGTGTCTGTGATGACCTGGTGTCTGTAATGACCTGGTGTCTGTAATGACCTGGTGTCTGTGATGACCTGGTGTCTGTAATGACCTGGTGTCTGTAATGACCTGGTGTCTGTAATGACCTGGTGTCTGTAATGACCTGGTGTCTGTGTCTGTGCGCACGTTCACACCCACGCTGCTGCTGAACTCACACGCGTGTGAATCAACACTGAACCTGCCGCTGGGCCCCATTGGTCCCGTTGGCTGTGCAGGGCGGGGCCACAGTTCCAGGCTGACAGGGGGAGCGGCTCCCCACCAGCAGCATCTCATCCCCCCACACCTGCGATCGATCACCCCTACCCCCCCCCCCCCCCCCGGGGGGCCGCGTGGACTCTGACACCAGCAGCGAGGGACGCGTGAACAACCGACCGTGTGCGATGGAGGACAGGAAGCGAAAGGTTCCTGTCGATGGTCCGTGCGCTTCTTTAATCCAGCTTGATTTTCTCTCCTCTCAGCACTCGTGGAGGAGCTGCTGAAGACGCCGGTGATGCGGGTGGCGGGTGCGAGCTGGTCATCGTGGGACACCTGGGCCAGCTGCTCCCAGAGCTGCGGCAAAGGCTACCGCACCCGACGGCGCTCCTGCGCGGGGCCGGAGGGGAAGAGCGCCCCGGTGGCGTGCCGCGGCTCCCCTGTGGAGTACCAGGACTGCAACGTGCAGCCGTGTCCCGGTGAGTGGATCCGCGTGCTCGGCTGCTGATGTAACGTAGCCCGGAATTCCGTATCGCAATAATCAACCATCGCACAACAAAACTGGAGCAATGAGGTAGCAAAATTGGGCACAGATAACCCCCCCACCCCCACCACCACCTCTTCAGGACATTAGGGGTTCATAAAGTGGTGGACATGGAGAGACGGTTGAAGACAGAGCGAGGGAGGTCAATGGCGGCTGTAAAATCCTGCTGAGTGGATCATTAGCTTCATTAGCTAATGGTTACCAGCAGTGGCGCGAGCAGAGTCCTCATACAAATGAAGATATCGGTTTCAAACAGCTCATCCAACCCTAATCAGCAGCAGAACACAGACTGAGAAGCCCTCAGGACGTTTAAAAATACGCACACGCACGCGCGCATTAAGTTGATTAAGGCCCCCGTCAACGAATCCGCTTAAATATTTATGGCGTTTGAATTCTGATCAATAGCTGCAGATCTGATCAAACTCCAGCCGCGTCAGCTGTTCACATTCACCTTTCATCCTCAATCATTAGCCTTAGCCTTATTAGCCGTAACCAAGGTAGCCAGTCGGTGCCCCCAGGGGCTGTCACGTACACGGCCGGTCTCTGTGCACCTGTCCTGATCATGGAGGCAGGTGAGAAGGACCAGGTGAGGGAGGAGAGGTTGATTATGGGTTATTATGGGATTATGGGTCAGATTATGCAGAGGAATGGAAGCAGCATAAATTGCTGGCAGTGAAATGAATCAGCTGTGCGTGCGCGCGTGCGTGCACGTGCGTGTGTGTGAGATGGAGAGAGATCATGACTTTGATCACACAAACTTCTGATCTGAAAACTTTTGTCTATTACAGCCAACAGCAACGCTACAGGCAGGTCGAGGGTAAAGGTCACAGTTCACCAGAAATGCTTTGAAAGATTCAGAGAGGGAGGTTCCTGAGGTCCCTGAGATTTCAGAGGTTCCTGAGGTCCCTGAGTTTTCAGAGGTTTCTGAGGTCCCTGAGATTTCAGAGGTTCCTGACGTTCCAGAGGTTCCTGGGATTCCTGAGATTTCAGAGGTTCCTGAGATTTCAGAGGTTCCTGAAGTTTCAGAGGTTCCAGAGGTTTCAAAGGTTTCTGAGGTTTCTGAGGTCCCTGAGATTTCAGAGGTTCCTGAGATTTCAGAGGTTCCTGAGGTCCCTGAGATTTCAGAGGTTCCTGAGGTCCCTGAGATTTCAAAGGTTCCTGGGATTCCTGAGATTTCAGAGGTTTCTGAGGTCCCTGAGATTTCAGAGGTTCCTGACGTTCCAGAGGTTCCTGGGATTCCTGAGATTTCAGAGGTCCCTGAGGTTTCAGAGGTTCCAGAGGTTTCAAAGGTTTCTGAGGTTTCTGAGGTCCCTGAGATTTCAGAGGTTCCAGAGATTTCAGAGGTTCCTGATGTTCCAGAGGTTTCAGAGGTTTCAGAGGTTCCTGAAGTTTCAGAGGTTCCAGAGGTTTCAGAGGTTCCAGAGGTTTCAAAGGTTTCTGAGGTTTCTGAGGTCCCTGAGATTTCAGAGGTTCCAGAGATTCAGAGGTTCCAGAGGTTCCTGAGGTTCCAGAGGTTTCAGAGGTTCCAGAGGTTCCTGAGATTTGATAGGTTACTGAGGTCCTGAGATTTCAGAGGTTCCTGAGGTTCCTGATGTTCCTGAGGTCCCTGAGGTTCCTGATGTTCCTGATGTTCTGCATGTGGTCACCGTGCTTTGTCGCCACGTGCTAAACTGGCCAGACTGGTCGTCACTGTTGCTCGTTTGAGTGAATATTTACAGAAGCACCGTTTGGTGCCTGGAGCACGGTGCTAATTGAGTGCGTGAGACCCTCGGCCAGGTAAACGGGCCGTCAGCCGGAGTGTCGGGCAGAGAGCTGGTCGGAGTTAAGTGGCGTCGCTCTCGCTAATCCACTCAGCTAATGAAGTTTCCTGCGGAATGGTGACGTTCCCTGGCAACGTCGGCCACTCTCCGTCAGTCGGACGACAGCCGCTCATTAACACTCGTGCGATTAGACCAGACCCGCTGAATCGATGCGCCGCTGGAAAAGAACAAACCCGCGACGTCTTGGAGCCGTTTGCTCCCGGGAAGGAAGCAAAACCACGACGTCCGTAGGAGGCCCTGATGGAACGGGGAATATTTATCGAGTGTAACACTGAACAAACAGGAATAAGCCTGAAGTTCCAGCGCCTCAGGGGTCACAGACGTGTGTTCTCTCCCCACAGCCGACGGCGCCTGGTCCTGCTGGTCGTCCTGGTCCCAGTGCTCCGTGGGCTGCGGCGGTGGCCACTACCAGCGCACGCGCTCGTGCAACAGCCCGCCACCCGCCAACGGCGGCGACATCTGCCTCGGCCTCCACACCGAAGAGGCGCTGTGTAACACGCACCCCTGCGACGGTAGGTTCCCCCCCACCAACGGCTCCGAGGCCCTTTCATCCCGCCTGGAGCCTCAGACTCAATTATTTTTTTATTGCTATGTGGCTCCTTTCATCACGTCTTAATGAAGAGAGCAGGTTGTGGATGTTTGAGAAACAAACAGTCGTGCTGGGAGAACAGCCCGCCACTGTACGGCCCCCCGCTGGGCCCCGACAGCCTCCCTGGGAAGGTCTGGGAACGGCTGTGTGATGGAAACATGGCCGTCTTATATGAGCCTTCACGGGGAGCAGGGCGGATAACAACCCGGCTCTTAGTCGCGGTGATTTTATTCATTTATTCCGATTCTGTTTGCTCCGTTCCGATCTGTGTGAAGGTCTGCAGAAGCCCCGTGACCAGTCACAGGTGCAAAGTTTGAGCTGGTTTTTACCGGTTTTATCCCCGTAAACTCGCTGACTCCCTGACTCAGTAACAACATCCGTGCTTTCCGTGCAAGCTTCCCACCATTACTGCTGCCGACACTGGCTGAGGTGAAATGCATTGTGGGATACCTAGTGCACACCCGGAGCGTACTTGGAGTTGGAACCGTACTTGGGCAGCAGATATCCATCATCTCCAACAACTCAGGAAAAGTCGTCCGATTCGGAGGTTTTGAGCCCCTCGTTTGGAAGTTCCTGCGACGGAGAGTGGACCCCGGCCCAGATGTGACGGGAGATGCAGAACCGGAAAACCAGCACATCTGTCCTTCTACAGGGACAATGAAATATTCATGAGAGGTCTGCTCAACAATAAAGGCCTCTAGTCTGGCGCCACAGTTTAATATCTGAAAGCCCTTCAAGGTTTTGTCTCGGCTTTTCCTTTGTTCACCGTGGCGGCCTGGACGAGTGTGTGTGGAGGTCTGGACGAGGTGTGTGGAGGTCTGGACGAGGTGTGTGGAGGTGCTGGAAGAGTGTGTGTGGAGGTGCTGACGAGTGTGTGTGGAGGTGCTGGACGAGTGTGTGTGGAGGTCTGGACGAGTGTGTGTGGAGGTCTGGGCGAGTGTGTGTGGAGGTCTGGACGAGTGTGTGTGGAGGTGCTGGACGAGTGTGTGTGGAGGTCTGGACGAGTGTGTGTGGAGGTGCTGGACGAGTGGTGTGGAGGGCTGGACGAGTGTGTGTGGAGGTCTGGGCGAGGTGTGTGGAGGTGCTGGACGAGTGGTGTGTGGAGGTCTGGGCGAGTGTGTGTGGAGGTGAGAGGAGAGGAGAGGAGAGGAGGAGAGGAGAGGAGAGGAGAGGACTGGAGAGGAGAGGAGGAGGAGAGGAGAGGAGAGGAGAGGAGAGGAGAGGAGAGGCGAGGAGAGGAGAGGAGAGGAGAGGAGAGGAGAGGAGAGGAGAGGAGAGGAGAGGAGAGGAGGAGGAGAGGAGAGGAGGGGAGAGGAGAGGAGAGGAGAGGAGAGGGAGGAGAGGAGAGGAGAGGGAGGAGAGGAGAGGAGAGGGAGGAGAGGAGAGAGAGGAGAGGAGAGGAGAGGAGAGGAGAGGAGGGGAGGGGAGGGGAGAGGAGAGGAGAGGAGGGGAGAGGAGAGGAGAGGAGAGGAGGGGAGAGGAGAGGAGAGGAGAGGAGAGGAGAGGAGAGGAGAGGAGAGGAGGGAGGAGAGGAGAGGAGAGGAGGGGAGAGGTGCAACAGTGTGTTTGTGTCCGCTGAAACAGTCGCAGCCCTCAGCTGTGGGGCTGCGACTGTTTCACACAAACACAAGAAAGCGGCCTCCTTCTTTGCTTCACTCGCCTCCTTCTTTGCTTCACTCGCCTCCTTGGCCGTGCCTCCTTGGCCGTGCCTCCTTGGTCGTGCCTCCTTGGCTCTCTTCGTCTCCTCGTCCATTCGTTTATTGACAACAACAATATTGCTCATGCGTCAGGTTTCAGCGCCACTGTCCTCCGTGCATGTGTAACAGGAGACGAGCCAATTGTCTGTCGTAGAATATCTGATCATTTGATTAACACCCCCACCAGTAATATGGGGCAGCAGAAGTGGGGGGCGGAATTCTAATGAGGAATCCTCGGCCATCCTTCAGTGTAATCAGGCCGGTTGCCCGGGTGACAAATGGAAATGGGAAGAACCCAACCAATTTGGGGCCGACTTTAGGCTACATACATTACCTGAGCCCCCACCGTGGAATATTGCCCTGATATTTAATCAAAACCAGTGCAGAGAAACTCTCATCCTGGTAAAACCGGGGCCTGGACTTAATGAAACGCCTCGTCGCCGAATTTCTCTGAAAGAAGAAGACGTGTCGGCGAGTTGTGATTACGGAGTCGGAATCGGGATGAGAAAATGTGAATTTGCCTTTTATTTGTGGTCTGAGATTGAGGTTAATATCCTCATTTTTCTCCCAGCGCCTCCTTCCTGCGCTGCCGCTTATGCTGTTAAAAGGGTGTTTTCATGTTTCTGTGCTCGCGTTAGGAAAACAAGGCTGAGCAGGAACCGCTGTCGGCCTGACATTTACTGCACGTGCGCGTCTCTCTCGGGCCTTCCGAAAGGGAAAATGTCTGATTCTTGGGAGTATTTGAGGTGTGTTCTGTTTGTTTAGATGGTTGTGTGGCCAGATGGAAGCAGGTGGGGGGTGAGCGGCCCTTCGGTGAGACCCCCGCTGATAGAAAAGGTAAAAGAGGTCCGTCCCCCAGCGTCCACCGAGGCCTTCGCTGCCAGAATCGCACACTTGAGAGCTTCCTGAATAACGCTTTCCCCCCATCCCCCTTTCATTGCCTCCACTCCAGTGATCTTAAATAGAGGGTAGAGGGGGGCAGCAAGTGCATGGCTCAATGCGAGGAGCTGGAGTTGGGGGGGGGGGGTTGCCTTTGCTCTTGGGTAGGAGCTTTTGTTTACCGCTGGGTCGCCTGCTGCACGGAGACGGCACAAAGGCTTGGCTCGGGAGACAAACATCTCGGCTATGCGCTAAATAAACTCTCAGTGGCTTTTCCTCTTCCAATCCTGTTTACTTCACAAACACACTGTGGTGCGTTTGGACTCTCGGGCTGGACGGGAAGGGTTCGCGGCCGCAGGTGGCGGCGGCCTGGGTGGGCGCGTTGGCCCCCAGTCTGATGTGGGCTTGTTTTGTCTGGCTTTCCAATTGATCGCTCTCTTTTTTCCCTGTGTTTAGGGGGCTGGATGGCCTGGTCGCTGTGGTCGGCCTGCGATGAGTCAGGCCTGCAGATGAGGAGTCGGGTGTGTGATGCTCAGGGCAGCGCCCCCTGTGTGGGGAACAGCACTCAGCGTAGAGACTGCAATGAAATACCCGGTGAGTCGGTTCGGACGACCCTCAGGGACTCGGAGCTTCTTTTCTGGGGAGTTTGGTGTTGAGACCCCAAAGATAATCAAACACAAACATCAAAAGGTTCCTCAAACAGAAGCTCGGTCTTTTGCTTCCTAGAATTAGTCTTTCTCCTCTTATCTGGGTCCTGGGGCAGCGGCTTTCGTGGAGGCCCAGACTCGATGGAGAAAGGCCCTGAGGATCCTTGGACCTGTGTTGTTGGGGCCAGTTTGCCCCTGGGTAGAATCTCAGATTGGTTCCAGGTGAAGGGTCAGATAAAGAGCACTTCAGAAGACCGCGATAAAGAAAAGAAGGGTCCGCGTTGCGTGCCTGGTGGGATACCGGTGGAAGCCCCAAAGACCGGAAGAACCTTCACCCACAGCTTGAAAGAAGAACAGGGGTCCTACGGGGGAAATCAGGGGCCCAGTGGTGTCCAGAAGAATCCTAATGAAATCCCACCGTGTAACTGTAATAAAAATAGCTGTACTGTTATAACTGTTCACTAATGACTAGCGAGAAAATGCTTTAGGTTCACCATCATGTGTGAATAACCGGTGACGTCGGTGTCATTCAGCATCGCTCATCCTCAAACATCTGTAGGCGACATCATCTGTGTGCACCCGCTTGTGTTCACCATCCATAATGAAGCCGGCGTGAAGCCGCGGAGCAGGCCGCTGACCCCGTTAGCGGCGCCGCTGACCCCGTTAGCGGCGCCGCTGACCCCGTTAGCGGCGCCGCCTTGATATGCCGATGGTGATCTCAGAAAGTTTCTTCTGAAATGATCCTTCACAGCCTGGCAGCTTTGGCCCCGACACACACTTTGAATCCCAGATGAGTCCAGATGCTGGTGATTAATATTAAAGAGCCAACAACATCTAGTTTAGATGCATTCTTCCTCCAGCTGATGGATGGATTTGCTGGTTCTGAATCTGGCTTTTTTTTAAAAAAAAATCAAAACCTCTCCATCCTCCTCTTGATTCCCGGACCCTCTGCTCCGGTTCCAAACCATCAGAACCATTTTTCAGCCCCTTCAGAAATTCACCGACGCTAAACAAAACCCCCTCCCCGGACGCTTCCGATGACATTTCCATTTCTCATTCTGTGGTTGAGTGTGTGCATGCGGCGACTCCCCCGACGTCCCAGCGGCTGCCCGTGGTGTCCTGAAGCCTGAAGTGTGTGTTTACGTGCATGTGTGTGTGTGCATGCGTGTGTCTGTCTGACCGTGTCCTCCTCTCCTCTCTGCAGTCATTCTCCCTGCATCTGGCTTTGATAAGGACAACGACTGCGGAGGTAAGTGGCTCCAACATCTGTCTTCGCTCTGTGACTGTGTGTCAAGGTTCATGCGTCTTCCTGCAGATGTTTACCCATGATGCACTTCACGCCTTCCGCCTGTGAGGTCATGTTTGTTTCAGCTTCATTCAGAAAGAGGCGGGACCGTGATGGCGTTCATTTTCTGGAAAATTACCTTCGGGAAATTCACTTCATGCTCAGTTTACCTTTCCTTGGGCCTGAAAATGCTAAATTCAGGCCAAAGTTGCTTAATTACAGCTCTTATTTTCTCTGCGCTGGATCCTGATGGCGTTGGGTCGGCGTGCGTTGGTTGGTAGATGCTCCTTTTACTGCTCAACATTCTCAACCCTTCTGAATCTTCCCTGTTCTCACCTTCAGTATGGTTCAGTCAAACTGAGGACACGCCTACACACACACACGCACACGCACGTCTGCTATAGCTAATAACACTCACGCGGTCATTTGCCAAAGTCACAATCTGGGCTCCAGCGTCCAGCTCAAGGACACCAGACTGCAGGAGGGCTGACGATCCAACCCACTGATGGCGGGATGCCACGCCGTCACATGACCTACATGTCATATAACCTACATGTCACATGACCTACATGTCACACGACAGGCTGATACTGCAGGGAGGACACACGCGCAGGCCTGGGAGTTATTTTAGGCCAATCCTACTAAATATGGGGCGTTGAAACCTCATCAAAAGAATAGAGAAAATGTTTAATTGATAGAGGAAGAAAACACACTGGTTAATCATCCGAGTATTAGAGAGGGATTATTAATGGCTCAAAACGAATCCCTCAATCACACATCGCAGGGTGGAGGTACGTTTGTGTCCGGCCGGTGCCCCCGAGCATGGTGCTCCTCTGCTCTGGCCTGTCAGAGCCACATTCAGAGGTGCTGTAAATCTTGGCCACACGGCGCCCCCTGTCAGCCGGATGACCTCCATCAGCCTCGGTAGCTGCATCCGCGCCCGATCCGAACTCTCGCCGGAGGCACGATTCAGCCGGCCGCACCAGCAGCTCAGAACGAGCCGTAAATAACGGCACTGGAAGCGGTGGGCGGTTGCCCCGGCGACGCACAGACTGCTGTGTTTTCCACTTGGCCCTAAAGTCTCGTTTTAATTTTCAAATTGCTCCTTTAATCTGTTTGGGGAACATTAACTGAAGGACGCGCGTTAAAGTTGGGAGGTAATAATGGGACGTCCCCCTTCCTTCCCCAGCGTTCACCTCCATCCACCTAATTGCCACGGGGGTTTCCTGCTTCCTGGGAGCGGGGCTGCTGTCCTTCCTGATCTATGTCTACTGTCAGCGGGTCCATAAGCCTTCGCAGGAGTCGGCCATCATTCACCCCACCACCCCCAACCACCTCAACTACAAGGGCAACACAACACCAAAGAATGAGAAGTACACGCCCATGGAATTCAAGGTACGTGATGCTAGTTGCCCTTTTTTCCTTATTGGATCATTTAGATAAACAGAATCAAGGCGGGAATCGGAGGTTCTGTTTACACGCAGGTTTACGCAGCTCTGAGGAGCCTGGCGTGACGATTTATTTGAGACTTTTAGCCCCGCGTTTAGTTCGCGTTTAGAGGGGATGTTCCCCTCCGAGGATAAATGTCCTCTGATTGGGTTTAAGGTTCGGTTCCGGCCCTCAAAAACACCTCCGCTGGGAGGAACAAAAGCTTGATGGATTCAAAACATGATCGTCAATTTATTCACTGATAAAGCTCCAATTAGGGCGAATTTGGGCCAGAACCTAAACACACGGGAACCTTCGGGTCCCTGGCAACAATAACCTTTGTGTCCAGGTGGTAATTCTCTCCTGACCAATCACCAGTCTGCACCGTTTAGCTCCGCCTCCCCCCACACGTGCACGTTAGCTCAGCTCTGATACTCACATCAGGAGCTGCAGAACCGACCCGTCTGAGCCCAGGTTGCCCTCCTGGCTCCGCTGTCCTGGCAGCCATCCAGAGCCTGAGCTCGTTAGCCGTAATGACCGGACTCGTTTGGCACCGTGAGCCCGGCAGGTTCTGTCCCTCTCTGGGCCGCTCACGCCGCCCAGCGCCGTGTTTTCCTTGATCCCAGATCGGAATTCCAGTCAGCGTTTACGGAGGAATCAGCATCATAAGAACGCGGATTCGCCGTTTTTATTTAAACCGCAACAAATTCCCGTAAATGGATTAATTTCATTTGTTAAATTGGTTCGCTGAGGTTATGAACTCACTTACCTCAAACTCCGGCGACTCCCCGAAGCGGGTCGAGATATTTTATTTAGCCACAAGCAACAATCACCGGAGTATTGTTAAGGAAGAGGAAATATATTCGTACATTCTCATTAAATCGATGATTCAACTTCTCAAGGAGCTTTTTCAGACACCCCCCCCCCCACACACACACACACACACACACACACACACACACAAGGAGGACAGGATTTCTAAATCAAAATCAAAATAAATAACTTCATATTTAGTGGAAATTGTGAAGCATGGTTATAATTTCAGCTGCAGAAGTGGTCCAGAAAACATTTAATTACCGCGCAGGGTCACTTATTTAGATGTCAGATACCTTAAATTAGGAAAAAAATGTTTGCAAATATCCAAAAATTCCAGGGGGAAACTTGATGGCTGCGACTCTGTCACCGTTCCAGACGCTGAACAAGAACAACCTGCTTCCCGACGAGAGGTCCAACATCTACCAGGCGCCGCTGCAGCAGGCGAACGTCTACACCACCACGTACTACCCCACCCCGCTGGGCAAGTACGACTACCAGCCCAACGCCTCCCCCTCGCCGTGCAGGACCTACAACCACAGCAACAACAGCTGAGACCCGCCCGCCCACGGCTCCGCCTCCCCCCGCCGGCGCCCCCATACGGACACCGCGGTGGTGCCACGGCGACAGGCTCGCCGTTCTAACAAACGTTAAGATATCGCCGCCACGGCGATGCGGATGATGAAACGCCGGGGGGGACCAGCAGGGGGCGCACGTCGGCGTCACGCAGGGCTTCTTGCGGGACCTTGAAGGAAACCGACGCCTTTCTGTTACTAATCACATGAACCTTCTGACCCAAAGGAGAGGACGGAACCCGCCCGGACACTTCAGAACTTTAGCACCCCAACGGGGGACATCGGCCCGAGTCACGGAAATGCTTAAAATGGCAACGGCGCGTCGTTCCCGGGGGTAAAGTCCGAGCAGAGGGGACGGTGGGAAGCATTTGTGAGCTGTAAATAAAGCTTTGGGAACGCCTCGTGTGCCTGGAAAAGAGGACAAGGGCAGGATTCTTTTCTTCTGTGTCGCCTTTTTTTTAATTGTTATTATTATTATTATATTATTATTCATCCAGGAACAGTGAAGACTGAACAGGAATTGATTGATTGTCCAATCGGTTCCCTCCCAGGATGCGTTGATTCTTCTGCTAAATAGCTCGATGGTCATATCAAATATGACCAGTGTGCTGAACAACTGGATCCGGTTTTCTATGACGGTAGAATAAGCTAGTGGAGCGGCACTTGTTTTTTTAAAGATTTGTTTTATTCTCAGATGAGCTGTAGCGTAGCAGGAGCTATTTTAATAATTGAGTAGGCTGATTAATTCTTGCTTCTCTGATTTCATACATTCCCTTTTTTCTTTTGTCCTTTAATCTTCAATGGCTGAAATGTAAAATTAAATATATATACATATATATTTGGTATGGATGAATGTAACAGAGCATCGATTTGGCCTTGCTTTAAAAGGAACGAAGGATGAAGACATCTAAATTATGCTTTGCAGAGATTTGTGCACGTACGTGCGTGTAGAAGGGAACGTGTTTACTCTATATGCCTGAATGAACAAATGGTGATTGTGTAGCTAAAGTAAATGGTCAGGTCTATATTCCTTTTCTTTTTGCGTGTATTTCTCCAGATGTTGATGCTTCCTTTCTGCCCTTTTCTATATTTCATGTCTGTAAATTAAAGGGATGGTTCGGCCGGTGTAATTTCATCTCATTCGTGCTGCCTTCGTTAACCTGAGAGTAGCACCCCCCTGCCTCCAGCTAGCATTAGAACGGAGCCTTTAGGCTAAAAAGGCAGCTTGGTCATGTTTGAATGCTACGGATGACGTGGACAGGACGGAGGCCTCTTCACCATCTACTCCAAATCTGTTGTGGGGCCTCAGAAACACTCCTCCGGATAATGAGTGACTCCGGTTTATGGGAGAACCATCCTTTTAACGCACCATCTCTGCTTCCCACCGCTGGACCTGCCCTCGTTTATAGCTGAGCTCGGTTCTTATAGAGGGCATTTCACAGCTTTACACTGTTGTTATTGCGTAATCGATGAATGCTAATGAAGCGACGCTCTTCAGTTCAGCTACTGTACGTGCACGAGTCAATATTTCTGTATATAGGAGCAACAGGCTGCTGCGGCCCGTTTTCAGACCCTGCAAAGGGTCCTGTAAATGTATCTGTATATTGTATAGCTAACAATGTTAAAAAAAGAGAGAGAGAGAAAGCCTTATAGTTTTTGGTTTGTTTGTTCTTCCTAAAAAAAAAAAGGAAAGAAAAAAAAAGCAGCTAAGTACACACCGACCGTGGGGAGTGATCGAGGACGGGGCTCCAAACTGAGGCCGGGTCGCCCGCAGAGCGCCGGGCCGCTGTCGTCCGCTCCGGTCCCGGCTGTGTAGCACGGATGGTAACCCGGTGCTGGTCCCATCTGGCAGAACGCCCGTCTGAGCGCGTCCCGTGGCGCTGACGCCGCCGCGGTGGTTCTGGTCCGGTTGGCGGGCTGCGCTCTGCTGCCTCTGCCCCGAGGCTCTGTGTCCTTCTATGCAACTTAACCAGGTGTACTGTTAGACCTGTCCTGTAGACTGTAATCACTGCCTTTTAGACACTGTGAATTTTTGCTACTCTATATTTTTGTATATTGTACATTATAAAAGATAATAAACCTCGATGCCAATATGACAAATGGCCGTCGGGCTCTCTGGCGTCCAGGTGAGGTGTCCTTATTAACGTCTGTCTTTCTGGTGCTGCTCACACTTCCACAGAGAATATTACTGCCTGGGGCCTCGAAACCTCCTCTCTCACCAATAGAATTAGTTTGAGTGGCTAAAGACGGTTAGAAAGGTGTTACTCAAACAGAAACTAGCAAACAGCAGCCTAAACATCCGGTCCTTCACTCATCCGTCCTCTCCGGATCAGCCGGACCTCCTCAGTAAATCTCCTCTCCGCTCCGTTTCCCTCTGTGACCTCGCGACCTCTCCGAGGCTGAGCCCGCTCATCCTTCCTGCCCCTTGTATCCATCGCCACCTTCTCTCGCTCATTCCCCGGAGCTCAGGGCCGCGGTCGAGGGTCGGCCCGCGGATCAGCTGCTCCATCCAGACGCTCCGATACCACAGTGACTTTAACTTCCTGCTGTCGGGATCGGAGCCATGCTCAGTATTCCGTCCGCCCTGGTTATCCCCGGGATAATTGATGGCGGCGCTGGAATCTTTCCCCAGAGGAGAGCAGGAGAGATGGATGGGCCGAACCGCTCGAGGAGTCGGGGTGTGTTCAGCAGAGGGCCCGCGGATCGCTGCTGGTGCCAAGTGGCTCCGACACCAGCGGTTCATCACCGCGGTGCCGCTGTGCAGGAGCAGAGCGGCGCACGGCAGCTGCACGGCGGAGACGCCCCTGACGTTACGGTCGCACCTTTCAACCTCCGGGTACATCTGTGGACGCTATTGGAAGCACGGCGCGCTCCGCACGCTCCGCGCCCAACACGAGCGTGCACGCGCCCAGCACGAGCGTGCACGCGCCCAGCACGAGCGTGCACGCGCCTCTGCTTGACTCATGTCTCGGTGCTGCTCTGCCCGCACCCATCAATTAGACAGAGCTGCCCCCTCGGCACTTTTATTGATGGTCGCAGCGAGAGCATCAATCAGCCGTTCTGGCTGGAAGCCACGAGGAGTCACAGTGGGGGTGGTGTGGTGTGTGTGTGTGTGTGTGGTGTGTGTGTGTGTGTGAGGGGGGGGGGGGGGGGTCACATGCTAAGCATTTTATATGACAGACGAAGGTTCCGTCCAGCCGTCCAACCCCAACTCGCCGTCCACCTGGAGATAAGACACGATGTCCCTGTACTGAAGCCTGAGCTGGAGCCAGCGTTCCAGGTCCGAGGTGGTCTGGGTGATCCAGACTGGGTCCGTGTCCGGAACCTCACAGCTCCCGGCTCTGATTACAGCTACGAAACAAGCAGCTGATGTTTATTCTGTCTTTGAGAGAGCAGCTGGTCCCGTTTGATGTGTCCCCAATGGTGTCCAGCGCAGAAAAGCTCCAGGACGGATCACACGGCGTCTGAAGTGGGAGCCAGAACCTTCTCGCAGCATCTGTTGGGACCGAGAGTTTGTCGCCTTCACCAGCTTCATGAATTCTTCTGTGTGATTAACGTGTTCAGGACGAGGTCAGACTGGGAGGAACCTCGGGGAGGCTGGTTTTACTGGGAAGTCAGTGACCGTCCAATCAGGATACACCAGCCGGTGCTGTTCCGTTTGGATGTCCTCACATCTGTCCAGGAGTTCTTCAGGGACACCTACTGGGACCACCAGGCAAAGCACTGAAACCTGAAGAGCTGATGATGCTCTTGAGTCCATTATTGATTTCTGCTTCCAGGTTTCAGATCATTTTCGTTACCTAAACGTCTACTTTGTTCCGACCCACGAGTATTAACGTGGTGGAAAAGCTGCAGTTCCCCATGTTGCTCTAGACGTGCATGTTCTGCACGTGGGTGAGGGACTTCAGGGGGTCCAATCTTCATTAAAGCAGCACTTTTTGGTGGGTCCAGGAGTCAAACGAGGCCCGTAAACGAGCCCGAACTGAGCCTGCGAGTTACTGGTGGATTTGACCCAAACCTCCGCGTTCCGCCATGAGAACGGCCACAACAGAACCAGGCGGCTGCTTTATGGGGCAGCAGAACCCCAGCGAGGCCTCTCAGCTCCGTTCACTCCCCTGAACCAGCCGCTAAATGCCGTCGGCCCCAGAAATTGACGACGAGTCGCAAATAAAAAGGCAGCCGAGACAAAAGCGCCGATGGAGACACCCGAGTCACGTGACCACGTGAGCCATGTGACTTCCTGCTCCACCTGTAGCACTCAGAGGAGTCGGAATCACTTCAATTAGCCCGGCCTGCTTTAATAACCATAAATTACCATCAAAGATACTGTGAATAGTTTATACGCTGCACATAAATGTCAACGTGACACTTAGTTACCCCGGCGCAGCTTTTATCCCCTGGAAAAGCTCCGCGGGGGCACTTAATCCCATTTATCTGCTGGACAGGATCCCCGCTGGACACGTCGGCGAAGTTTGTCAAGCGTAAGGACACTTTTAAGGACACTTTTGTAAATTGTTCATGCAGTCTTTAGCACTAAATGCTAACGAGCTGAGGTTGAGGAGCCGGAGCAGATATGGAAGGTTAGTCAGCAGCACCTGCGTCCCTCCTCCTCGCCGCCCTGCAGCGGAACCAGGACCGAGCCGAGGCCGCGCGGCGTCACAGGAAGGAAGGAACAGGAAGTGTGTGCGGGCGCAGGTGGAGCACAGGCTCAAATCAGCCTTCGGGCTTTTTCTTTGAAATTTCCGTGTACGGTCCGAACAGAAATAAACACGGAACAACGGGAAAACAATCCGACCTCGATCTTTTGATTTCAGAACAAGAGAACAAACCAACTAATCTGACGGACAGGCTCGAACCTGAGTTGAATTTTGTTAAAGCTAAAAGAATTATTAAGAGCTTTTCCCCCTAGTTTTAGCCGTAGCTCTTCATTACTTTTGTCCAATGAGAAGATAAAAAAAAGCCAGAGGGCCTAATCACACATTCTATCCAACACAGCTGCAACATGAATATTATAATGTCCCTGGAATCTGAATATTGATTACTAACTAAAATCTTACAGGCAAATCCTTTTTTAAATGCTGATGCTGCTAATGGGAAGCCCCCCCCCCCCCTCCACAGCAGAGAAAGATTGGGCCTCAGTAACACACGTGCTTTTTATCATGAAATGCAACAAAACTGTTTACTATTTATTTAATTCTTTCTCCCCGACACTCTTAGATAAACAGCGAGGAGCTGGTCTCACATTGAGTTCCACCTCGGGGGTCTTCTGGTCACCAAAATCCCAGCCAAAGCCACTTCCTGTGTTTGATCAGCCCAGATGCTAGCTCATGCTATCTGATGCTAGCTGATGCTAGAATGAGGTGGTTGGTTCCACTGATGAGGCCGCCTTTTCCTGTCTTGCATAAAGAAACAGGTCAAATGTGGTGCAAACTTTTGGATGTATTTCTTTTCCGTTAAAGCCTTTTCCTAACACTCCTCTTGTGAATGCTAATGGAGCTAATGCTTCCCTCGGCGCCTGCGCGGCGCTTCACTCTGCCTCGGGCTCGCAGCAGTCGGCTCCGAGGCAAGAGTGCCTTCCTTCACCTCTAATGAGGAGGAGGGGCGGGAGAAACAAATGAGGCTTCAGAGAGGTGAAACAGTGTACTCAGCCCCCCCACCCCCCACCCCCCCCCCCCCCTCAGAGGCTGCCGAGCCCAGGACGGCGTGTGCTGGGAGGCAGCTGGGACTCAAACGAGCGTCCTGCTGGACAGAATCCCACCTCTGATCATAATTGTTCTTGCTCGGAGGACACGCTGCTCCTGTCACGGACACGTCCTCCTGCATCCGACACGTCCTCCTGCATCCCACACGTCCTCCTGCATCCGACACGTCCTCCTGCATCCCACACGTCCTCCTGCATCCCAGACGTCCTCCTGCATCCGACACGTCCTCCTGCATCCGACACGTCCTCCTGCATCCGACACGTCCTCATGCATCCGACACGTCCTCCTGCATCCCACACGTCCTCCTGCATCCGACACGTCCTCCTGGCATCCCACACGTCCTCCTGCATCCACACGTCCTCCTGCATCCGACACGTCCTCCTGCATCCGACACGTCCTCCTGCCCCGACACGTCCTCCTGCATCCCGCACGTCCTCCTGCATCCAACACGTCCTCCTGCACATCCCACACGTCCTCCTGCATCCCACACGTCCTCCTGCATCCCACACGTCCTCTGCATCCACACGTCCTCCTGCATCCGACACGTCCTCCTGCATCCCGCACGTCCTCCTGCATCCACACGTCCTCCTGCATCCCACACGTCCTCCTGCATCCGACACGTCCTCCTGATCCCACACGTCCTCCTGCATCCCACACGTCCTCCTGCATCCCACACGGTCCTCACATGCCTCCCACAAGTCCCCTGCATCCGACACGTCCTCCTGCATCCGACACGTCCTCCTGCATCCCACACGTCCTCCTGCATCCCAGACGTCCTCCTGCATCCCACACGTCCTCCTGCATCCGACACGTCCTCCTGCATCCCACACGTCCTCCTGCATCCCACACGTCCTCCTGCATCCACACGTCCTCCTGCATCCAACACGTCCTGCATCCCACACGTCCTCCTGCAGCCAGATGTTTGCTGTTGCTTCTCCAGTAGAGGGATAGAAATGAGCAACAGCAACATCTTCTCAATGTTCTCACAGACTGACAGAACAGCCTCAACAACTCCACTTAGGATCTTATCAGCTGATTAAACACAGTTGTTGCTCAAAGAACCCTTTTGTTGGGTGCGTTGGGTTTCCCCCGGGAGCTGCTGGATGCTTCAGGTTCAACCAGTGATGATTTGGTAAATTAGAAGGCAGCTGTCAGACGGAGGTGGCCTGGGCTCCTTCAGCCCATCCCTCCCAATCAAGTGCATCCAGCCCTTTTTTAATGTGTGGAAGACAAAGTAACAGGCGCTGATAGCCGTCGTGCTAAATGAGCCGTTTGAAATCACGGCTCATTTTTCATAATCCCGGAGAAGTCAATTAGGGGGATTTCTGAGGCTCAGGAAGGCTGAAAAGTGAGACGCATGAAAAGAGACACGAGCGACTTTGATTCAGCAGAGGAAGAAAATCAGCAACAGGAAACAAGAGGAAGACCTCAGAGGAACCAGAGGAACCAGGCGTGCAGCAAAGCTACCGTCAGGCTGAAAGCTGCTCTCATGGCAACAGCCTGAGATGATGAAACTGGGAACGGGTTTTTCGTCTGGTCCCACCACAGGAAGCTGGAAATGACACCAGTGCTGCTGCAGGCATGGTGAGAAGGTTCCTGCAGCTCCACCCTCTGACCCAGCTGAAATCGGACCAGCTCAGGTTTCCATCAGAACATCAATAGATTTCCATCTAAAATCTTCAATTTTAATTATGAGTTTTTATCAGGTTGTTTTTAATATACGTAGCTGTATTCAGGCAGATTTTATCTACTCCTCGGAAAAAACACACGCAAAGTGTTTCACGCCCACAAAAAAGGAGCAAACTAAAAGGACGGCAGCTTCAGCTCTGATAGCCGAGTCGAACCTTCAGAGGAAGGACAAACACTCTTCAGTCTGGGGTCGTTCTAGTTTAAAAGCTGCTTTATCGCCTCAAAATGGATCCGACAGAAGAGAAGGAAGCTGCTTCCATTCATGCTGGAAAAAAAGAGCAGCATCAAACTTTGACGGCGGCTTTCTTCTCTGACACTTTTCACATTTCTGCACATCTGATGCTCAACACAAGTTTTGGCTCAGACATGAAGAGTTTCTGGCAGTTCAGAGGAGCAGGATTGTTTCAGGGAGGAGGTGACATCACACACACACACACACACACACACACACACACGGAGCCTCGCCTAAAGGCCTCATGTGTCGCCAGCAACATGAGCTCATCTCCATCTGAGCCAACAGGGGGCGGGATTTATGGATGCAGGCACTTAATGGAGGATTTAAAACAATGAGGTCAGGCCTGGAGGCCGTGTTGATCATCATCAGTGGAGGAAAACCACAAGATTTCTGAGAACATGTGTCCTCTGGGAGCTTCTCCCACTTACCCGCGGGACCATGTGAAGAAAACAGCTGAAAGTGATGCAATCTGGCCTTAAAGGGTCGAGCTGATGTGAACGTTCCGGTCATGCACGTTACAGCATTCCCGTGTAGTTAAAGAGAATTGGCTTGAGAATTAGCTAGACATTGAGTTGGATGTGCGGAGAGCTTATTTGTTGAAGCCGCTCCATGTTTGAAGCCCTGAATTAAAGAGCTGAAAGTCATTAACAAACCTGAGTGCGTCTGAAGGCTGAAATGCAGCTTTTAAAAAGCCGACAACACGCCGAGCTATTGTTGCTGCATACTCCACAAGTTGCTTTATAAACCGGGCAATTTGTTCAACAGCCACTCCATGAGGGATCCGTGAGGGAGAAAAAACAAAAGCTTCCATTTGGAGGGCGGCTAGCGGCAACAGAAAACCGCCGCAGCTCGGGAAAACCGAGGAGGAAACGTCAGCTTCTGCTCTAAACTCAAGCCTGAGGGGGGAACAAAGGGTCCAGAATATTACCTGCGAGCCTGCAGGGACCACAGAGGTAAGATCACCGATACGGGGAGATAAGAACACCGATGAAAGACGACTGTAATCACAGAGGTCAAAGGTCAGAGAAGGGCCGAAAGCACTGATCAACAGCAGCAGTGTTATTTTTAGAATGTTTATTGTAATAAGGTGCTGGAAATATTCAAACACTCACAATTATCTGCTTTTTTATTTCCCCAAAAGACATTTCTAGGATAATGTCCACGAAAACCACAAGAAAAGGACCTTCAACAAGACAGATGAAAGGTTCCCGGTGTGGAGGAAGAGGAGGCGGAGTGAACCGGGCCGGGCAATTAAGGCAACGAGGTAAAAGACAGCCTTTGCTGTGGGAGGAGAGTAAAAACAAGGGTAGAAAAGCACCAGGAAAGACAGGACAAAGCCTCCCGGAACAGCACGGGCGAGGTTCTGACAGCTGCTGAGACGCAGAGACGGGAGGAGACGCGGGATCACCTCCAGCAGATGGTTCCATTCGGAGTGTTGCTTTGTGGTTCCGTCCCTCCGGACCCGGAGCCTTGCTTTAGTCACAGTTTTGTCAGTCAAAGAATTCCAGAGGTCCTTTTGGTTTTCCCTTCTTTTCTTCCTTTTTTTTGCCAGGAGACGCCTGCTGGTGTGGATCGATACTCACAACACAAACTGATCTCCGTGCTGATAAAAGTCCCGTTTCCACCTGCTGCGGCTCAAAAACACCACAGAAACGGACCTTTCTGCTCTTTGGAACCCTTATAAAAATAAAGTTAAATTAAAATCAACAATCTTACAGTCATTTACACAATCAACAACCACGGAAGTGTGTTAATGTCGTAAGACACCAACCGAGGGAGGTAAAACAATAAACAACAAATCAAATCTTAGAAATTGACACAATTCAGCTTAAAAGCACCAACTGTTGATGTCGAAACCTCGACATGTTAACCTTCATTTAGCTCGACGGCGTGCGGCTGTGAGGCGCCACAGGCGATTCCCACGCATCATTATTGGTGTTATTACTACACAGGCCCCGCCCCTCACAGCCAGGCCTGCTGATTGGCTGCCAGAGCTTTGAGGACGCCATCAGGGAGGGTGAAGGCGGAGCCACGCAGCTGAGACGTGAAATCTTCTGTAAAATATCGTAAACAATGGCCCGGCAACGCCGTTCACACACACACACACACACACACACACACACACACACACCACACACACACACACACAACACACACACACACACACACACACACACACACACTAACATAGACAGGTAGGGGTGTGTCCAACAGCCGTACGTCGTTAGGTTGATCACTAATAAGCACAAACATTAGTGTGACACCCATATATACATCCATGCATCCCATAATATTACACCGTGAAAGAGCGTGGTTTGTCCATCGGTCTCTCGTCTCCCTTTTCCGCTCTGGTTGTGCAAGAACTTTGATTCGGCCGCGTGTCCTGCGAGCCGGCGGCGTCACACCGACACGAAGACGTCCAGGTAGAGGCGGTCGTAGGACTCCCTGAAGAAGAGGATGAGGACCAGGCTGAAGAGGCAGGAGCCGGTCAGACACCAGTTCAACCAGGTCAGCTCTGGAAAAGGAGGGACAGGATTATCCACGCTGGTCCGAAACACCGCGGAGACGCCATATCATCTCGCGGTGGCGTGCGTCACAGGTGGGCGGCCTAATCTGGAGGAATTCCCGACGTTCCCTCTAAACGAGCAAACAGCCGTTCCCTCACAATGAGCCAGAGTAATCTAATGATATCGGCAGCGTTTCCAATTATCATTGACCTCCACTTGAACCCGAACGCGGCGCCGAATGACAACGTCTATTTTCTCTGCTGTTCAAGCTCCATTAGGCCCAGGAGAGGAGCCCCGTCTCTGGGGGGCAGAAGAGCTCGTCGGCGGGCAGAACATCAAGCTCGTCCTCACGTCGGGCCTTTGGGATTCAAGAAAATGCAGTTGGACTCAAATCAACCCCGATCAATAAAGGCTGGACAGAACCAGGCGGCCCAGTGAAACCGGCCACATCAGCATTAGGGATGGCTCCTGTGGACAGATAAGGGAGGTCTGGACTCGGGCTCCTCCTGGCTGGTACATGGTGACGTTGTACATCGCTCTTCTGGTCCTGGACCAGGTTCAGTCCAGCTCCAGGCTGCCAATGTTTGAGGGAAGAGCACAGCTCTGTTTATGTAGCTGGCTCTCAGAGCTCAGGAGCGGGGGGGTAAAGGGAGGGGGCTCCGCTCAGAGCTGACTGGACCAGTGCTGGATATTAAAATGAGCAGGAAGTTGGTTGCTACTCAGGCCTGGGGGAGAACGGCAGAGCCAAAAGAGAGGGGGAAACTTTCAAGAGGAGCGACGGATTCTAATATTGGGGGGGGGGGGGGTGACTTTGAAAAGGCAACACTCGGGCACAATTTATTAGCTTTTGAAGGCTGCGTACGATTTAGCCAATCCATCATCAAAATACAGACGGTATTAAGACAATGAGGCAACAGCACCTGAATGTTTCTGAGGGAATTTACATAATAATCTAATTAATCACAGCAGAGGTTATCTCTCCAGGAGAAGAGCTGATTTACGAGCCCCCCCCCCCCTCCGCTTTAGCTTCAGCGTGTCTGTAACACACCGACGTCATTAATAATGGATGCTTAATGTACGATCAGAACAGCTCAGGAAAAAGGTTCTGGATCCGAGAGGAAGCCATAAATGATATTTAAGAAAAAGCTTGACGAGTTTCTCACGTATGTGGACACCAGGACCCAGATTGTGTGTTTGTTTTAGGCATTCGAACAGTTTTCACCCACACAAACAGGTATTTACACACGCAGGTGGACCTTTTGGTGGCGAGCGTGCTCCTCTGACCTCGGCAGGAACGTGGTCGGCGTCTGAAACTCAGCCGGTAATCTGGCTCTCAAACGCCTGCAGCAGCCAGAACCTGAACGCACCATCATCCTCCTGGAGGACCTCAGGTGGAGAGAAGCAGGAGCCGCTCTCAGCTCCTCCTGATCTGCTCTGCGGCTGTCGCACGGTGTCAGGATCCATCCCAGAACATCAGAACCTCACACACACACACACGGCCTGCAACTGTGTGTGTGTGTGTGTGTGTGTGTTTATCCAGCAGGCGGTATCACTGCTGCCTAATCTCCTGCATGATTTATGACCCTTCTGACACGCAGCAGTTGCAGTTTAGGGGAGGAAATCTGGAGCGTGTTGATGTTTGCTGCTCACATCAGAGAGGAGCTGCTGGTGGGGAACGTGATCATTTAACAACCCAGTAGGGACTGGGACTGGACCAGTAGGGGCCGGGACTGGACCAGTAGGGGCCGGGACTGGACCAGGAGGGGCCGGGACTGGACCAGTAGGGGCCGGTAGGGGCCGGGACTGGACCAGTAGGGACTGAGACTGAAGGAGTAGGGGCTGGGACTGGACCAGTAGGGACTGAGACTGAAGGAGTAGGAGGGGGGGGACTGGACCAGTAGGGACTGAGACTGAAGGAGTAGGGGCTGGGACTGGACCAGTAGGGGCTGGGACTGGACCAGTAGGGACTGGGACTGAACCAGTAGGGACTGGGACTGGACCAGTAGGGACTGAGACTGAAGGAGTAGGGGCTGGGACTGGACCAGTAGGGACTGGGACTGGACCAGTAGGGGCTGGGACTGGACCAGTAGGGGCTGGGACTGAACCAGTAGGGACTGGGACTGGACCAGTAGGGACTGGGACTGGACCAGTAGGGACTGAGACTGAAGGAGTAGGGGCTGGGACTGGACAGTAGGGACTGAGACTGAAGGAGTAGGGGCTGGGACTGGACCAGTAGGGACTGGGACTGACCAGTAGGGGCTGGGACTGGACCAGGAGGGGCTGGGACTGGACCAGTAGGGGCTGGAACTGGACCAGTAGGGACTGGGACTGGACCAGTAGGGACTGGGACTGGACCAGTAGGGGCTGGGACTGAACCAGGAGGGGCCGGGACTGAACCAGCAGGTCCTGGGACTGAACCAGTAGGGACTGGGACTGAACCAGTAGGGACCTCAGGGACGCCTCTTCACAACAGCTGTGGGGGAACCTGGTCCTCCTATCGATACCAAGGCCGTCGCTCTCCTCCAATCATGTGCAGCTGATTTTTAGTGTGTAAATGTAATAAATAGTGGATGATTTGAGCTTGAACACACAGGCGCAGCGTCTGCTCTGGTGTGTGTGTGTGTTGCATATGAATGCCAACATGTGTCGCGTGTGTGTTCTGGCTGTTTAAGGCAAATGTGAATCTCCTCCACCGGCGGTGGCGTGACGAGCCAGAAGGCAGCACCAAAATACAGCTGTCGGGCAGCGGCAGCCCTCGGCAGCCTGGGGGAGGATGCTGCTCCTGAATATTTATGAGGGTGAGGAAACATATCTCTCCGTTTCCCAAACAAGCCGAGTGTGCGGCAGTCAGGAGCCATCATTCCAACTGATCAGCGGCGACGTCATCAGACTCGCAGGGACGCGCGCACACACACACACACACACACACACACAGACATAGAGATGGCTGGTGGGGTTCTGGGTGTGAAACCATGCTAGATGAAAAGTGTGGCGTTATCTTCCCTAAATCTATTAAATCAAAGCTGCAGAACAGCCAACTCCGAGAAGGCAAATTATAGGAATGAGGTTTTCTCTCCTTGTGCTGAACGTGTCGACGGCATTGTAACTTAATTTCTCCACTGTTCGCCGTTTATCTGCAGCCACCGCCGGGTTTGAAATGGATTTTTGCTAACAATGGGGCCAGAGGCTCCTGGGGGGTGTAGCAAACCTGCAGGGATGAGCACAGCCTCTGAATGGAGGACACACTTCTGGGATTGGGAGACTCTTTTTCATGGACAATAATAAGACACACAAAAGAAACCTTAACGAGCCAATACCCTGAACACACCACAATAGAGGGCGCAAGAATGGGTGCAGAACCAATAAATGAAAGGACGGATTTGGACGGCCTGGATCTCCGCGCCCACCATCGATATGCAGCACCGGATGCTTGGTATTAGCACTTTGACTGGAACTCAGATCCACCGGTGATTAAAAATCACCGTAACAATGTTGTGCAGAGGATGTAGACTGTTAATTACTTTGACATTAATCAAGCGACCTGATCCTCTCGACGTCCTCGTCTTACCTGTGCTGTAAAAGGTGAGGAAGAAGAGGAGCAGGCCGGTGACCAGGTTCCCCAGGAACGTGATCACGCCGCAGGTGATGCCTTCAGGGACCGGGTACACCGTCTCGATGACCAGCTCGAAGAATATGGGCACGCTGCTGTTGATGAAAATGCCCACCAGGATGCAGGAGGTGTACAAGATGGCTGCGGAAACGAGGAGGAACGGCGGTGAGCGGCAGCTTCGTCCGATTCAAAATCAGAACCGCTCGAATGACATTTTCAAAAGGCACAATAGTGGATAATTACAGTACGATTCACATCTTTGTAGCCGGCAATTTGCTCCTAACAGCCCGAACTTAAGATGAATCCGTCTCTGAAAACAACAGCTCGATTCTGAAGCCCAAAGTGTCCCTCTTAAGTGCTTCGCCCGTTCTTCCTTCAAATCCACCGCAGATTTCTTTTGGTTTCTTCAGATGCAGATATTTCAGTCAGCACCAAGAAATTCAAAATGTCACAAAACAAAAGACCCCCCCCCCGGAAACGATTAAATTGATCGTACGGGTGTCGACTGCAACAGGTTATGGATGGAACAAAGACATGAAATTCTTTCATTTCCAATCGCGGTGCGTCGCGCCACTCAATCTCGTCCCCACAGTGAACAATCCAGACGACAGTTCTTGGTGCTCGTGGACAAAGGAGCAGATAATCGGGGACAAACTTGTCAAGTGGAGAACAGAATTAAGCGAGTCCGGAGTCCCCGGGAAGAGTTCTGCCGTCTGGCCTCCAGAGCTTTGGCAGGGACGCGAAGTAAAACGCGCGCGTGTGTATTAAAGGAGATGTGGGGAGAGATTAAGCCGTCACCTTTGGAGCGTCCCGACACCCTCCGTCTCCCTTATCGCAGCAGATCGGTCCAAATGAGCTCCCCATTAGTCTGAACGTCCCTTTAATGGCGGCGCCTCTGAGGCCGCTCGCACGCCTGCCTGTGCGTGACAGGCAGCCGTGCGAGCGGCCTTATCCTCGGCTCATTTTTTATTTTAGCCCTAATGAAGACCGGATATCCAGCACTTAAGGGGGCTTGAGCCAGTGCCCATCTCCCCTGAGACCCAGGTCCAGATAGCAGCAGGAAACCCAGTACAAGGGCCCAGGAATTCCAATACGTAGCTCTGAACATATAGGTGCCGGACTGCTCGCCTGTTTTTGCTCGATTCCCAAACCCTTGGTCCCCAAACGAAGCGACCCCGTGTGACGGCCAGCTGGAGGCGGAGGGCTGCTGCACGACAGCAGGTTCTGGCCCTGGACGGCGTGGAAGCGCCAGAGTCCTGAGGACGATGATGGATGATGGACGCGCTGGCCTGGGCCGACTCGCTGCAATGCTTATTGGTTTGGCTGCGGAACAGGCTGCTGAGGCCAGTTCAATGCCCCTAATGGGTTTCAGCACCGGCGCTACGGATGCCGAGCACGTGCCAAAGTCAAGATTTGGAGAGTCAAGTGTTGGGATTCAGACGGTCGTGTTATCCCCCCCCCCCCCCCCCAATAACACGGATCTCAACAACACCGTGGTGGATGTGGATCACAGATGAACACAAAACCTCGATGAACATAAACAAACCCTGTTTATGTCCAAATCCTTGGAAAAAAAACTCTGAACTGAGAGCGAAGCGAAGCCTCTCTGCTCATATTCTCTCGTCAATATCACCTTGACAGCGATGCTGCCCTTCACCCACCTGCAGTGGAGGGGAGGTGGGTGACTCGGCTCAGGCACGTGAGCGTGAACCAGGTGGCGGACAGAGAGGCACCGGCCAGCATCAGCACCAGGATCAGCTTCAGCATCCCCTGGATTGAATCTGCAAACCTGCGGAGGGACGAGAGGGGGAGGGGTATCAGGAAAGGCAACGCGGCGAGCCAGAGCTTGATAGATCTGAGAGCCACTCAGCCAAACATCAAACAGCTGTCTCGGTACCAACGCACAACCTTCCCGAGCAGATGAAGAGCGAAGCACTTTCTGCCGCGTCTGCGGTGCATGCGACTGCTGTCATGTTGGCGTTCCTCGGCAGACGTGCGCCGTTTCAGGAGCCCCCCCCGTGTTCCGAGAGCATCAGTTACGCTTGTCATTGCACACGTTACACATGAGGCTTGTGTGACATCATCGTACGGAACGACGACTCTTTTCCATCTCTCCGGAGCAGCCTGTTTTATTTAGTGTTGCTCTTTCCAGCCCTGATAGTTCATTATCCCCTCCCCTCTCCGGTGGGAACGTACACCACGGACGCCTGTGTGAGCCTGTAGCACAGACAATTCACTTGTGTGTTGCTGCTAACAGAAAGTATACTCGGGAAAGAAAGGGGATAAACTTGGTAAACAACTTAATTTAGGGATATAATAAAGTGTAGCAGAGGGCTGATTAGTTGAGCTAGGCGGTGAAGTATTTTTGAACAGAAAGAGAATGGACAGGGAAGAAAACAAGCTCGGTTTTGGCTCCGTCTTAAATGCATCGCTGCGTTCTGGCAGCGCTAGTCCCCTCGAGGACACGTCTCCTCTATCCTTGTGTAAACCTACACGAGGGAAACTTGCATTGCACTGATATTTTTCCGGATTCAAAGGCTTCCTTTTCCCTCCCTGATGCCTGAGACCTGCACCCAGCCATGCCCTCATCATCTCTCTGCTAAGAGGATCACAGTGGAATCCAGTGTATCAATTCCAATCTCAACCTCTGGCCAGAAACACCATAAGGAGCTTATTTTCTGCACAAAATCTGATGGGACCCGAGTCCACTTGATTGAAGAGTTTGACCACCGAATAGCAAGAAAAGTCAAGGGAAGCAGCAAGGAGAAGCCCATCGCTGTGACCAGGAAGATGCGGCCGAACCAGCAGTGATTGAGCGGCTAGATACCGAACAGCAGCCGATGCTGGAAAAGCAGCTCGTCAGCTCGTCCCCGCGGCCCCAACGGGACGGGATCAACTTGCGGTAACGACGGCGTCTTTGAAGTCGAAAATATCCGATCCCATTTTGGTTTCTCCGAGTGCCAGAGGGCGATGATGAAACATGACCAGAGCAACGTTAGCGTCACTCTGGCCTGTCTCCCTTAAACGGAAGGCGCGTGGTATAAACCACGCAGAGGCGGATGGTATAACACCCTGATTCAGAAGCACAAACGGCTCCTGTTCGCAGGCAAAACAAATTAGACGGTGGATGATGCTCATTTGTGTTGCCTCCATCTCATTTATAACCCAGAGCATCGACGCAGACCTTTGTCACACAGGAGAATATCCGAGTTCAGCTTCTCACCCCGTCCTTCCTGAGGCTTTTAAAGGGAATGAGACAATTGGTAGCCATTCTATTCACCATCCTCAGGCTGGGGAAAACACATTCCGCATGTTCCTGTCATCCAATCAGGTTCTATCTGGGCCACACAATTAGAGAGCTGCCAGATTGGTTGTCAAACGTTGCCATGATGAGCATCACACCTTGCAGCACACACCACTAATTAAACCTGCTGCCTTACGCTTCCTGCCATCCCACCATCAAACCGTAGGAAACAAAAATGAAGTATTGGATTAAGAAATGTAATGTAAACTATACTGACAGCTGGGATTGTTTTTCTTAAGTGAAGGCCAAGTGAATAGAAACCTACACAGACGTTTAGAGGATGACATTAGGCATCATTTCATGTTTTATTCAGATATTAAATTAAGTGCAAATTGAACTGAACGCTATATGAGACCAATTTGTGAGAAGAAAGGATGGAAGGAGCTGATCTATCTACAGGATTTGACTCATAGTCTGTGTGATCAACAGCAATATTTTAGTGCTGCTGTTTACATACACTTTAATCTCCACTGCAAACAGCTCCATTGATTAGCTGCAGGAGTTATGGTCTCATTTCCCTGATTACAACTTTAAGAAAACCCTGGGCCTGTCTGGAAGTGCTGATTGGGCCTTGGACTAGGAGAAAAGTGCATCTATGAGTGCCGGAGTGACTCCTGGGCTTCTACACCTGCACTTTGTCTTAATGGTGAAGCTCTCTATCCATCACTGTGAGAAAAGTGACTGTTGCATTAGAATCTGCATCCTTCACTTGATCAGAGTCACCTTCCTCCCATCCTGTATTAAAAGAGACTAGATAAGATTGTATGGGTGGGGGGGGGGTGGGGTTAAGAGGGGACGTGCTTTCACCTCATATTAACTCTCAGAGCCAGGAAAGCTGCCTGTCGGAGCGCATCCGACACAACTATCACCTGTGCGAAGGAAATCTAAAACGCTTGCTTGCTTGGCATTTATCTTCCTTGTAGCACCACTACAGAACCACCAGATTTAAAACTGAAGCCTTATCGAGCCTGAAACGAGGTACAGCACAAGTGTCGTCTGTTAATTACTGGCGGGTGTTACAATATCACCGTAAAGGACTTTACCTGGCCATCGCTACTCCAAACACACATCCACCAATCGTCGACCAGAATCCAATCCATCCTGCATCTACCTGCATGGAAACAAGGGAAAGACGAGAGTTCAGTCTATCTGTGACCAGAGGAGGAGGGTGTGTGTGTGTGTGTGTGTGTGTGTGTGTGTGTGTGTGCAGCTCAGACAAATAAAGGCGTGTTCCGCAGTGTTAACGAATGGGTTTGATTTGCATTCATGTCCTAAAGACGATAAAAGTCATATTCAGATTCTACATCCGAGCGCGTGGAAGATGAGACGTGATAGGACAGGACTCTACAGCAGGATCTGATGCTTTCAGCTTAATCACTGTGCAGAGCTGTCAGGAGAGGAGTGGACTACCAGGAGGATGTCACCTCACCCCCTCTGGCTCCTTAAGCCAGCGCTTCGCTTTATGATAAAGAACATTAATAAAAGTCACTTTTTTGATTATCTTTGCGATTGTGCGAGCCAGAATGACTTTCTTCAGGATCTGATTGGCTGATTAATCTCTCTTTGTCATGGTTAACTGCTTTTTTAATGAAACCACCGGCCTTCTGGTACATGTGACTAATGTAAAGCGCAGCTTTCCTGCAACATGCTCATTTCCTTAAAGATAATCTCAATAATGAATCCTTGGTTCTGTCCATGCAGTGGGCACCACCATCTCACATCTGCAGCTCAGCTCCAGAGTTGATGGACACTGAGATGTTGCCACATAGTTCTGATTTTCTTTCAGCCCGAATGACAAGAAAAATTGTCAAACAAACAAAACGGGTGAATGAATGCAACCGAAATGAATCAGAAAATAACCCAAAGCAGATTTAAGCATCCGAGTGAACATCCAAACAAAGAAGAAGGTTACTGAAATGAATCCGTGTAGGATTGTAAAAACAGCGGACAGCTGGAAGACAGAACTCATCGATCCGACCCAGCTCGGAGCTCCGTGAGCAGGAAACGAGCCGGGCTGCACAAATGGGACAGACAGCGGAGAGAATGACGCATCGTGTTCGGATGAGATGCATCGTTTATTCCCTGAGCAGCATCTTTCTGCTCCGCTTCAGCATCTGACAGACTCTACAAAGCCTCCAGCTTAAGCTACACTTTGGGTCCGTGGGTATGAAGCCAGCTGAAACCAGGGAAAAGGTAAAGTATTTGTTTTTATTCTCACTTCTGCTTGACAGTAAAACCCCCACGCCTGGAGAGACAGGAGATAATTCAGAGGTTGTTCTGCAGCGTACTCCTCCGCACTGCCGTGTTTAGATGCGCCACATTTCTTTAATTCATTTCTCAATCTCAAACTTTTGCTGCTGGCGGCGGAGGGGGCGGGGGGGGCGGGGGGGGGGGGGGGGGGCCCTGTAACACAACTTAGGTTGTTGGAAAACAGTTTTGTTCTTCAGACACTTGAACAAATCTTCCCCTTAACTAACATGGATGAAAGAAGGCTGGGAAAACGGAGAGAATCTTTGAAAAGAAGTGAAATCTAAGAACAATTTGAGAGACGCTCCGCTCCCTCTCGTGAGTCACGGCGGCGTTAAAGGGGGCGTTTCATCCTCCGCTCCTCTCTGTGATCTCGTCTCAAGCTGCTGCGATAACCTTGAAGAGATTCTCCCTTTGACTTTCAACGCGCCGCTGCCGAGGCCGACGAAAGGCAGCCTGCACCGACGCCACGGCGCCCCGTAACCCCGGCGATGGTTCACACACGTGTAAACGGTGAACCGCAGCCCTTCAGGACGGACAGAAGCTCTGAGAGGGTCCGAGGAGTGGGAAACAAAATAGAGATTAGGTTTAAATGACTGGTTCTTATCTACAATTTAGGATTGCAAGTGCACTTATGAGCCTGTGAGAGAAATCTTCGCAGAGACGAGGCCGTCTGGAGGCGACCCGGCGCTAAAACAAGCTCCTCGTGTCGGCACAAGAGGCTCCGGGTTAATTATCTCGCGCCATCGTTGGAATTTCCAATCAGATTTGAAAAGCAGCCCTCAACCGGTTAATAACAAGCCTCACTCTCAGGAGGCATTCTGACACTTTTCAAAGTCGGCCTGAAGAGATTTTAGCAGCTGCTCTTTGTGTTGTTTCAAGCTTTAATTCGCCGCAGCAGAAATAGAAACATTCGTGGTCAGAATCCTGCCGGGAAGGTGATGCGATGAGGAGGAACGGGCGGCTGCGTGCACGTGCACGCGTGCGTTTCGCCTACCTGACTGACGTTTGCCGGGGTGAGGATCATATCCAGGACGCCCGACCAGCCGGAGATCACTCCTGTGGGGACGGCGTAGGCCAGCGCTATCATCAGGAACCGCAGGTTGCTGGTGGGACGTGAAACGCAAGAATCAATTAGGACCTTCAGCTCGAGCTGGCGTGTTCGCGTGGCGTCTTAAAGAAAAGGCTGAAAAGACCGTGAGACGTTCACAGTCCCGCTTATCTGGACAGGTGTCCTCGTTGTCCTCTGTGTAAAAACCTTTCAAATCACTGAATCCACCTCTGAAATTCACGGCACCTGAATCAGATCCATATCTCAGAGGGCAGAACTCTCTGAATACATCCCGTTCCTGCCACGCTTCTCTTTTCAGCGGCTGAATTCAATCCCGAGGAAATTCTCTACAGAGTTCTTACGGTTTTCAGGGTCACATTCCAACGCAAGCGTTGGTTGGAGTCAAAATAGTGCAGGGTGGAATTTCTGCTTCCTCCTGTTTGCTGCTGTTTGGAGGGCTGCCATCAGCTCCTTCCCTTGCAGCGTGTCGCCCACAGCTCTGGCTCATCTCTCTGCTGCTGTCAGAGCAGAACAGCTCTCCCCGTGCACAGCCCGAGATAAGCAGCACCCAGGACGCAGTGGCCATAGTTAAAGCAATAAAGCTGAGAGGTCAGATCAGTCGCCGGGCGAAAGAAGCCCGTAGCTGAGGACAATCGTTTAAATAAACACTCCTGGAGCCCCCGATTGAAACTAGTTCCAACATAATTCCACCATTTCACACTGACAGGAAGCTTTCAAGGCAAAATAATGTGTGGAGAGAGAGAAAACTATTGAAGAGTCACTGGCTGTGCAGGCAGAAGGTGGGTGACCACTGAGCCCTCTGCCAACGGTAGCAAACACTGATAATGTGCTATCTCATTGATCTAGTGCATTACAATGCCTTCCCTGTATGACGAACAGGTTTAAACACACACACAGCTCACCTCTTCAGGGTGGCACCCCTTAAATCACATGCAACCCAATTACCATCCCTTCAGCCACCCACGCTAATCACCTTGGCCCAAGGAGGAGGCGTGCTGATTCGAATCAGAGGCTCCTCAACCCCACCAACATGATTAGAATTCGAATAGCTGCGGCAAATGAGGTCGAAGCCAGGGAGAAGGTGCAGGAGACGTGCAGGGTGCCGCGTTGGAACCATCTCCTTTCACCTTTAACAGCAGAATGTGAGTTTTCTCCACCTTCCTTTTGGGAATACGGGCAGCACCCGGGCGGGATCACGCAGAGACATCTGGAGAACAATTTGGGCCCCCCTGCATCGCTGCTTCAGAGAGTCGGCGCAGAGGCAAGATCACACACAAACACACACTCGAGTCTTTGTGATTGCAGAACTTCAGAGGGAACCTGTTCTAAGTCACATATCCCGTAAACGCAGCCTTTCCCTTTCCTGACACTCCTGGACTTCAGACAATGAATCATTTTTATTCAAAGGCTCCTTTGACTCGCAGGAAAAAACAACACATTTACCACCTTGTGGGTGTCTGTCTGCTTTGTTGTCTCGTGTTAACTCATGAAGCACAAAACCAGTGGAATAAAGAAATAAACCAACACTCGTGGTGCAGCTCCGTGTTTTAAAACCACCGGTCCTTGAGTCTCATAAAACAGCTTAAACTCTCCTCTGAGTTCAAGTGTTTTGAAGACTGGGATGTGCAGACAGACAGGCGGTGGCTGCCTGTCTCCCTGCTCCAGCCAGGCTTCCTAAGCACTAAACCCTGCAGCCTCATGAGGGGACGCTGGTGAAAGCCTCCTTTCATTAATCCCGGCACAATAGCAACAAATCAATACTCCGGCACCTTTTCCCCCACCTGGGAGTTTATTCTATCCAAGCCCACGTGAGCACGCTAATGTTAGCTGCTAAGCTAGGAAGAGGACATTCCTTCTTCCGTTTCCTGTCCTGTTGGGGAAATATTTTTCAAAGAAGTCTCAGAGGTGGCCATGTCATCAGCTAAGTGCCGTTTGTCCTTGGCAGAGCCAGCTGGGGATCAATGCGTCGCAACGTCAGTGTTCGGACCCAAAGTGAGCAGCAGATCCTGGACTGTGATGCTGTAGTCGTTTCACATTTGCTCAGTGTTCAGAATATAAATCCACCGTCAGAACGAAAGCACGCCAAGACGCAGCTGCTGCGTATTTACCGTGTTAGATCAACCCCGCTAACAGCTGTGGTCAGGACGGGAGCCAAAAACCATTAGCTACATATTCTACCTGTTATTCTGCTTTATCAGGCATAAAGAACCCTGATGTTCCCACCCAGTTGTTGCTGTTTTTAAGATTTAAAGTCTGCTCTTGGATTCTGGGATCAGCATTGACACATTTCCAGTGCTGGACTATTATAATACCAGAGAAACGGCCGCTCATTGTATTATTACACAGCCTCGCCGGTGTGTTCAAGGTTCAGGGAGAAATTATAGATTTAAATGGCTTCATTTAAATGACCGAAGTAATTATTTCATTACTGCAGTGGCCCTCTATAGTCTCCTTATTACTTAAAGGCTTTGTGCTCATTGGGGGCCTTATTTAAGCATCTAAAATGCAGTTTATTCAGGGCACGGCCATCTCAGGTCTGCTAGGTAAATAGTACGAGATCCGCTAGGTGTGCCCTCCCCGGGGGGGTTCTGTTTTTATAATTGGACAAAAGCTTCATGTTTAATTCCGTAAACAGTCTTTCACAACATAGAAAAGCCTAATAAAACACACATCTATGATGTGGATGTGCCCACATACTATCGGCCCATTAGCATTTAGCTTTTGTCTTCAACATCAGCCACATTAACGCTGTTTTGCCTCGTGCTTTGGTAGAATACAGCAGTCGTCAGTGGCTACAAAGCTACATTAGTGTTACTTTTAAGTACTCTTTGATAAACCTGCAACTTCACCGAACTCTTTATTGAATTAATTGCTGCGGCGCTAATCACCGGCTCTGGTGTTACTATGTAGGCAGGACACATTCAGGAGATTTATGAAGGCCGTTTTATCCAAGCACACTCCCCGATTCCTTCAGAAAGGGTTCAGATGCAGGTAATGAGCAAAGAAAAGAACGGATGACGCCCCGACTCCCCATAAAACAACAAAACAAACCAATTAACAATGAAAGCTAAAAAGCCTGAGAGCCATTTATTACTGTCGCCGTTTTTGTTCATTAAAGCCCTCTTTGATACCCTTCAAGTCGCAGTTCTTTGTCCACAAAAATAAACTACTGAGAACTGGAGATGCACCCCTGCTGCTCTGCATCGGCTCCCCGGGGGACGTTGTGATGTTGTTGGACAGAGATACAACATGCTGCACAAGCGGGTCACTGGAAGGGAGCCTATCACACGGACCAGAGGCCCTCTCGGCTCTGCATGTGCCCAGAGTGGCGCGTTAGCTTAATATCAGTGCGATATCTTTCGCCCATATCAGAGAGCCCTCACAGCCAGGAAGTGAAGCTCTTTGGTGGTGACGACGCAGCTGTAGTGAAGAAATTCCTCCCTGCAGGGGACCAGCGTTAGCCAGGATGGCTAGGCCATCTTCCCGGCTGCTTTTTCCAGCTTTTCTCCTGCATTCCTTTAATTCCAGGCCAGTGCCACAGGCCCGGTTTCTCCTCCCCGCTCCCTCTTCAACATCTCCCCTCAGTGAGATGGACCGGAGCATTGATGGATGGTCCTGAAGTGTAAATCAATCATCATCTTCTGCTAAAGGGGATGAATCTTTAATGAACTCAGTCCACCGGTGAGATTCTGGATCATCACAATATTCCGATTCTCTCTGTAACGCGTGTTAGTGGTGTTTGGAGAATATATCGACTGACCCTGATCGGACAGATGCAGGTGCCGTGATCAGCTGGTAATTAATCCAGAGGGAATGCCGGGGTTGTGTTTGATATCAAACCCAAGAAGACAGTGAGTGGCAGAGCTCTTCATTCAGATTCCACAGACTTCTCCACTTCAAAGCTTTCACTTTTACTCTCTTGCTACCAGAATTCCGCAACGCCTCAGCTAATAAGAGACAATCAAGCCAGATTTTATCGGTGGATGAGGGCGGGAGCGCCGAAGACGCTCGAGAGAATTTCCAGTAGCTACTGCCGTTCTGCATTATTTTGTTGGCAGACTGGAGATCATTTTGTCATGCAGACCTCAGCTTCTAATCACTCTTTGATGCTCTATCTTCACCTGGATCTCAACATGCTGAAAACAATAAAGGAGCTTCTGTTCAAAACAGAGAACGAGCCCAGAAAACGGCTCCATTGTGTTGATTGAACCAAGGCAAACGCATCCCAAGTGTAAAGGAACCTTTTCCCAAACGGAGGAGCATTCCAGGCAGAAGCCGGGACGGCAGCCGGCGTCGTGTCCTAAGACGACCGTCTTCACAAACGGTTACCGCACAACAGGCCGGTAACATGGGTGTGTGTGTGCTGAACAAGAGCCAACCTGTGTTTACCTGAGAAGTCTGCAGATGCTGCTCCTGTAGCTGAGTCTCTGGCTGGCAGCCGCCACGCTGGGAGGCACCGGTGGGCGCGATGGGAAGTACAGCAGGATCGCTGCGAAAAGCACCGCAATGGCAGCCAACTCTGCCGAGAGAGAGAAGACGGGCGTGCACACGTTACTGTCTGAGATAAGCCACTTGGACCAATTTTATCGTCTTTAAAAAGTCAGTGTGACGGGTGGACCCACTCCTGGAGTGAGTTTAATGACCTAAAAACGGGAATCACAAGAAAACACAGTGGGTCAGTCGTTCCTGTCTTCTTTTTTTAATCATTTCCAGGTTCTACCTCTTTGTCCCTGGAAATTAATGATGAAATGAATGTGACCTTAAACAAAAGTAGCAGGCTCGATCATTCAGGATTTCTGAGCAGGTTTTTAATTTTCTGAGCCAGTTAAGCATGACAGTCTCACCAATCTACAGAATGTTCCACTGGCAGCTGCGAAGACTAGAATTGGGGAAATTCCTCGAATCCTATCGCCTGATTGTGTTTGTGTCCCTCAACAGCGCTGACATGATGTAGAAATGATGTGCCATCGATCCTGCGCAGCCCCCTGCGTGTGGATGGTACCTGCATACATAACCAGCTGGATCTTGTCCCGGATGGCGCCGTTGGAAACTGCCGCCGCCAGTTTGGTGTCATTGGGGGCTGGCACTAACAGGGGTCCGACTAAAAAAGACCCAGAACCACCCAAATAGGAAAAGAGCGAGGCCACGGCTGTTGCAGTGGCTCTCTGGTCGGGGCTGAACCACGTGGTGGACAGGAAGGGGCCGGCGCTCATTATGGTGGGACCGGCTAAACCGTTGAGGAGCTGACCTCCGTGGATCAACCTGTGGCAGAGAAAAGGAGGGAAATCAGCCTCAGTTCCTGGAATAAACAGGAGAAAAGTAGAGCTGTTCAGGAGCGATGCACAAAACCGCCCCAGTTTTGGAAACGGGGACAATCAATGGGATCCAACTATTCTGAGCCTTAATTGTCAGATTCCTGACTGATGGTAGGAGGAAGCTCAGGCCTCCTCACACAGAATGACCCCTCGGCCGTCCATTTAATGAAGCAGACGGCTTTTACTAAAGCAACAATGACAATCAAAAAGCCAGATCCTTAAATTGGACTGGAAAAGGTCGCGTGGCTCCATCCCTTTAGAAGCAATCATCTCAGAGCAGTAAATAAGATGATGAACTGTCTATTTAAAGACGTCAGGGGGCCAGACATGCTGAATGCACTTTTCTGAGCTCAGCAGACCTCCGTCCAGAAGATTGGATCCGTACTGTGTGTGTGCGTCTATAACGACCCCTCGAAGCTCCTAAATATGATGAAAATGGAAGGTCTCTTCTATCGGGACCCTTTTCAAATTGAAATCTAGTTTTCGGGGAGCAAATGTGGCTCCAGCAGTAATGATGCTTTTCAAATGAAGTATTGTTAGACATAAGAGGGAAATATTTACATGCAGTGTATCACGCATTTAAAAAAAATAAATTAACATTAATTAAGTTCTCAATCAAGATGATAAAGAATATGAAACAATTAATGCATTTAATGAGTAATATTAACTCACAGGAAAGAGAACCCCTGGAAGTTCATTTTGGACGAGATTAAATTAAATACAGTGAGGCAGAACTTTAAATAATTCATTAATAGGAAATGGAAATGAAACAACGGGTCCAAAGCTAACGGCAACGTTCTGGGTCAGTACTTTAGGCGCCGTGTTGCTGGGCTTATATGAAAGGCAACGCTGGCACACACCGCTTTATTTAGCTCATCGACATTCTGCTGCTGCTGCTCTGCCCTAAAACTCTTCCTCTAACTGCTGTCTGACACCGCTGGAGTTCACAGATAAACGCGCCACGGCCAAACACAAAGTGCAGCGGTCAGTGCGAGAATGATGAGGGAATAACGCCTTTGCCAGATAGCGTCGCGCCACATCACAGGCCTGCCAAGACCTCAAAGATCCTCTGCGGCTTTCGCACCTTCTCTCCAGGTTTCTTTACTCTTCTCGTCCATTTCTGCTCATTCTGGAGTCTTACAGGAGACGAAGAGGTCGATTTGACCGTGACAGGGAAACGTCCTTCACATCCCTCTCCATCGTTCCCATTCAACGTTGGTTATTTCAGCACATGAAGGATGAACCTGGTGCCGGTCCACTGCTGCGTCTATCACTCCGCTCTTTTCTGGGTGGTCTTGACATTATATTCTTCAGCGCGTAACTTAAACCCAGCGTCTCCAGAAGGCTTCAGCATCTCAGCATGTTCGGTTCATTATACTGGGCGTGTTCTTCGTGTCCCTGTGTTGTTTGCCCGGTTTGAAATTTCCATACGGAGCAGCCGACCCATGCTCACAGAGTAGCCGTGACGACGAAGATTCCCTTTGATATGGCAATAAACTGCGGTGTGGATGGATGGTGGCTACAGACAGTTGCCAGAGAAGGAAACAAAGCTTTCTTTTTTTCTTTAACAGGATGGCTGAAAGTGAATTGGTACAGATGAGCTCTCAGACATGAGCAAATGAACTCATTCGCAGCTGCTGCACACAAGATAATAGTACTGATAAGAGAGTTAGAAGAGGACGATCCAGCCCACGTAACATCAAAAATGCCTTTAACTTCTGGAAGCTAGTAAATGCGAAAACCAAAAACAATGAGGTATTTGACGTCTGTGATGGATTTTATTTATTTATTTTTGAAATGCCTGCGTGCGATGAAACAGTGTGCGGAACAAACAGATCTGCAGGAGGTTTTTCGGGGAACCGCCACTTGTTTTTTTATGCTGGAGGAAGTTCAGGCACCGTGTTTGATCACACTTGAAAATGCTTTTGAGCTCTGCACGTCTAGAAGACCGGAACCAGGGACTCCAAAGGTTTTGTTGGGCCCTTTATTTTTAGGTCGATTCTTACAAACCAATACTTGTGCTATGAACAAAATACACCTCTTATGAAAGAGGAAAGGCTAAAGCAAACAGTGACATCTAACGGCCAACAGCAGAACTGCAGGCGGCTCAACATGAAATAACCCATGATGGCATTTATTTAAATGTGGCATCTGTGACTCTTCACATTTAATAAGAATGAGAGGATGAACTCTGTCAGAACTAACCTTTACTGTGTTATCATCAGCAACCTTATTTCCTACAATCAACTCCATATTTGAAAAGCTGAAGGTCATAGAAGTGAAAGGTTGTCCTCATCACACGTGTATAGAAGAAAAGAAGTTACACAACCTGATAAAATCACCTTAAACTTCTTACGAGAAGAGCACAAAAAAAAGGTACTATGGTTCATACTGCAGAAGCTTTCAGAGGAAGAGCACCTACATATTTTTCAGAGGTTTGGACAAAAAGAACATCAATTTATAAGATAATAATAATAATTATAGTTGTGCTGTTGTTATAGGCCGACACAGAAGGCAGCATTTACCATTCGTTTCTCTGAATCCTGGGTTCTGGTCGTATTTGTTGGCATGTTTTAGCAGGAATTCAAATGAAATCTATGGTGAAAGCTTCAACAAGCCCAGTCAAATCTGAGGGACCCGACAGGCTTCAACCAAAGCCTCTGTGACACCACCCAAGAGGCCAGGCTTGGGGGGCAGAGAGCAACGGTGACGTTCAAACTACAACACATTATAGGGCCAAAACCAACTGGGGGGAACTAAATCCTGCCTGGGTGAAAGCAGCAGAGTTCACTCACGACTGATTTAAGCAGGACGTCAGCTTATAAATGTGAATAGAGGAGAAAACCATGTTTCTTTTAAAGGTTATTAATGGTCAAACAGGAGTCAAAGGAGACAGTAAGCAGAGCGGAGGGACCGGCTCCATCTCAGCTGGACGTCTGCGTCTCTTCCCCGCACATTTGCGGACAGTTTTCCTTCGTTTTCTTCTTTGAATTCTTCTTCAGATTTCCGAAGAACCTGAAGAACCCACGTTTCTTCTTTTTCCTCACAAGCTCACAATAATCCGGAGCGTTTCTCTGTCCCTTCTGTGATCTGCTGGGTCAGATCATCACGTCTCAGGACTGAACTCTGGACCGTCTCAGCCAGATGCTGATCTCCATCCCAGCTGGAGTTGAGGGTGTTCACGTCTCCCAGCATTTCGTCTTCTTCCTCTGGCTTCAGCACTTCTTCACTAAACTGCTGCAACTCTGAAATCTTCTTTTCCAAGAGCAGATTCAGGTGGCCGGCCTCCAGCGGGTCCCTTCTTGCCTTTGCATGGTCCTCTGCAGAGTCCTCAGCTGTTGTCCTGTAGACCTCACCTTTGATGAGGGACGGCGTCTCTCCTCTGTCCAGCTGTTGGACGGTTCCCTCACAGTGTCCCTCACAGGCCTCTGAAACAGGCTGTGAGCCATCAGGAACACTGCTGGTTCTTTTACATCTGCTCATCATGACAATCTTCAGACATCCGTCCTCAGATTTAGACGTTTGGACACGTGGAGGAGCACGTTCACGTCTTTTCTTCTCTCCAGGACCACATGCAGTCCTGCCCCACACACTGTTGTGCCAAACCCAGATCGAGGACCTTTGGAGCCACTCTTCCTCCCACTCAGGAACAGGACCGTCCAGGTGACAGTGGGACGCTTCCATGTCCCTTGTCCTTCTGTCTCTAGTTGGGCCACTCTGAGCCTTATTCCTCCTGGAATCCTGGTTGCTTCCAACTCCCCTGTGTTCTCTTTAGATGTCTCTCACTAAGAGTTTTACTTTTCATAGGACAGGTCTGAAACTCACCCTGGTATTAGAGTAATGTAACGTAATTAAGTCCTTTCCTGTTTGTCTTTTATCCTTCTTTGTTATCAAAGAAGCAGTGTGAGGACAAGGACAGGCCCCACGTGGAGCCACACAGTCACCGTTTCTGGAGAATTGTCTAGTTACCGTCGCAGGTCTACAGGCTGAAGAATGATTTGAGTTGCTCGAGTCCTTTCGGGGTGGATTCTCAATCATCCAGGTCATCGTTATCCAAGGTAGTTTTCTCTGTCAACTGGACTCTCTGTGAAGACGTTTCGCCTTCTATCCAGAAGGCTTCTTCAGTTCTGAAGTTGCTGGGGACCGAGCTTCCATGCTAATGATCTGAGTGGTGTCCTGAGGGTCGTTCACCTAGTTTCTGTTGAGGCGTCTCCCCTTTGTCTGCTGGCTCACATGGTGGTGAGTCTCCAGGTCTCCTGGAATGGTGTGAACGTTTGCTTTGTTGTTGGGAGGAGTGGAGGACTGCATTGGGTGACAGGAAGTGCCTCAGGCTACCCCCTCTGTTTAAGGATGGTTTTTCCAGTTTGACATGGATGGCTTCCTTGACCCCCCTCTCAAACCAGCGGTCTTCTCTGGCCAGTACCCGTACTTGGCTGTCCTCGAAGGAGTGCCCGCTCTCCTTTAGGTGGAGGTGGACTGCTGAGTCCTGGCCCGAAGAGGTGGCACGTCGGTGTTGTGCCATTCTTCCGTGGAGAGGCTGTTTAGTTTCAGTTCCTCGCATTCCTCCTGGCACTGTACAGCATAAACAACATTGCTGTGTTTGGGTCCTGGTGTCTTGTCCTCCGGGTGGACCAGCCTCTGTCTGAGCGTGTTGCTGGGTTTAAACTGCACCGGTATGTCATGTTTCTGGAGGATCCTCCTAACTGAAGAAGCCTTCTGGATAGAAGGCGAAACATCATCAAAGAGAAGAAACAGTCCAGTTGCCAGAGAAAACTCCCCTGGATAACCCGAGTCCTTTCATGAGCAACCCACGGGTAGTTAACAGGATAAAGATGGTCATCCAACCACCCATGTGTCAGCACTATTAAACCTTCGATACAGTTTCTATGTCAGATTATGATAAACATCGCCACAAAGGTCTTTTATTCGTCAGAAATCTACCCATTTGAAACTAATTGTGCAAATATTTGACACCCTTGCTTAGAAACGTCAGGGGGCTGAAGACAGAAGCCAAATGGCTCAGTGCAGTTGTCAGATTCATGAGGGGATTTACTGATCTCGTCACCAAACTCGCCACAGATTAAAGCAAACTCATTAACAGGGAATGAGCCCCACGTTGGGAAGCAGTTATTTAGTCAAACAGCTCTGGCACTCTGACAGAAAAGCTTTGACAATAAAATCAATCGAGACGATGGAGAAAGTCTAATGCTGCCCTGCAACCCTTCGACACCACTACACGATGCCCTACCATCGTTTGATGTTGTCGTCAGCAACTGGGATGCTCTTAATTGCAGCTCCCAGCAGCATGAGGAAGGCAGAGAGGAGCAGCGACGCCCGTAAACCTGCAAAAAGAAGAACTTGAAGTGAGAAACAGGGGTCATTTCCAATCACAATCAAAACCTTCAATATATGAACACAATGTTCAAATGTCTCCCGAAATATAACGATAACATCTCTATGGCTAATTTCTCTGATCCAAATATAACCACATTTTGTACAGATTAGCTGTATTTTACAGCCTTTGAGCAAATGGAAAAGAAAAATGAAATTTTGATCATATATATATAGATTTTGGCAGCTGAAAGTCATGCAAATGAAAAGAAGAAAGTGAGAATCTCTGTAATTACCACAGCCGGAACAAAGGTCAGTTAGATTTTATACATTTGGCTTCTGTCCCTGCCCAAAGGTCAACTTATGTAACAAAGAGGTGGAAAATGGGACACATAGGGAGGAACACATGATTTACTTCATAACCCTTCAGCAACTGGGGCACCTGAACTATAAAACTGCAAAATAAATCAGCGATAATGAAGTTCAACAGCGCCACAAAGCTAATCCTGAAGTTCAGCGCAGCAGTGGAGATACCGAGGTCGCTCTGCTAACATCTCGCGCATGACAGCAATACTGAGAACAGAACGCCCTTTTGCCCACTCAGAGAAGAACTGCTGTCAGTTTCATCCACATGATGCCTGTTTATGGAAAGTCTCGCTGCTTCCCCATTCTTCTCCTTCTGCGTCTGCTCCGCGTTTATTCAGGCAGTGGTGAGATCTGTCAGCTAAAACCTGAAAAAGGCCCCTCTACATTTTGGACCGCCAGATCAGGGATAACTCAAGAAAACCCCCGTTTACTGACCCACAGACAGCAAATGAAGCTCAACAACTTTGCATTTAAGGGACAGATTGGCTCCTCCGGCACTTCTGCAAAATCAGCATATTCTATAATACACGTTCTGAAGGCTAATGGATCAAGGAGGCCTGGTTCTGGACTGGTGGCTGGGGTTTTTTGTAGTATAGCTGCCATGTTGTTGATCATTAACAGTGTCTATGTTTGGGGACTGGGACCTCTCAGAGGGAGAGCAGAGTGTGTGTGTGTGTGTGTGTCTCTGTTCTTTGTGCACAAATAACAGCCAATTAATGCTGTCGTGAAAAATACTAACGAAAAGCCGGCCAGCATCATAACGATGATGAATCAGAGTCACGAGGCAAGCTGAGCATGCGCTCTGACTTTGTGGTTTCTTTTACTTATCAGCAGCCTTGACATTGTGGTGTAACTGCCTCTGTCACCAGACAGGGCATCAATTATGTGTCAGCGTGTCAGGTGATGCACCCAAACCGGTGCGGCAGGCGGGTCTGAGTGCCTCGGGTCGGCTCACGAGCTCTCCTGCAGGTTCAAGCACGACACAGGGTCGCCGCCTTTTTGAGCACCTTCTACAGAGGAGATCATTCCCAGCCCTGTAAAATCCACCGGCTCAGATTTTAACAATGACAAAACACCCAAAACAGAAGTCAGTGAGTAAAAAGGTGAGAGCGGTGCCGAATTACTGCCGAGCCCTGTTGGGTCTCTCTTAATGAGGGCTTATAATAAGAGCCTAACGTAAGAGATCTGATAGATATTATCTGCAGCGGCTACGTGTCACTGAGGACCAACAGCACAATTGGCCCCATCTTAATTAAAATGAAGTACAACATTTATATTTGTCCACCAATGTTAAAAGTTTAAACAAGTCAAGGCCACATCTGCTGGAAGCAAACCTATACAGTACAAATGCGCGTGTATTTTTCAGTCTTTTGGAAACAAAGACGAATTCTATTTGGCTTTAGTTAATTGCAATGTGGGAAACAAAGCATCTAGGTGGGAAAAAACATGTTAATGATCCTTTTTTTCTGTTTGGCGCTGATAAAAACGTGTGAACTACTCAATCTGGGTCACTAACTGGGCCATCTGTCCTGATAAGGGGAAAAGATATCAGGGATACATCATCACCACGTCTTTCCTTCCTTTTCGTTGTCAGGTGCCTAAAATACCGACTGACAACAGACAAAATGCTCAGACACCATTAATCTCATTGTCAGTAGAAAAAGATCCACAATTGCAAAACATCCCGGTTATTTTCCAAAGACAGCGTTATCCAGAACCCTGCCAATGACTGGCAGCCGGTCCAATTCCTCTGGAAATACAGTGAGGAGCCGAGTCCAAACGGAACACGTGTACCAAACGAGCAGCTCACCTCGTTTATCCAGTAACCACATAAACAGCAGCCAGGGGATGAAGCCCAACGGGCCCCACAGAACCAGGACCGCGATGTCAGACTTGGTAAAGCCATAAGCGTGAACGGCCGAGTTCTGGATGGGACCCCAGAAGTTCCACACCATCCCCTGCATGAATCCGAGCAGGGAAAACAGGGTCAGAACCAGCCATCTTCTTGTGTACACTCTGCCGTTGACTGGCCGGCTGTTCGTTTCCACCCGCGAAGGCGAAATAAGAGGCTCCCTTTCGGCTTCGGTGCTTGATCCGGCACCCATCGCGGATGCTTCGGTTGGTTCCGTCTAAGGTGCGATTTGTGGCGCACTGTATCGGAAAATCGACTCTTCTTCGACTTTGAATGATCGCAAAACAAAACAGAGAGAAAGCGCCAGTTCCGGTTTCCTCGCGTCGTCAACAGGAAGTGGCGTCACACTGGAAACTGCTCTCGCTGGACGGACATGTTGGCTCTGTCTCGGCCTTGGCATGCGCGAGCACGTGTCGACGTGCGCAGAGCCAAAATGGAGTAGTTTCCTTCGGGGTGTTTCTTACGCAAAAGGAAAGCCTCGCTGTCATGTGAGGTTTGTTTACTTCCGCCTGAGTCCCGCTTGCACGTGTAGTGAACGGTGAGCTCCCTGTTTTTGGTCGTTTTCTCCGAATCCCCGTCCACTTCCACGAAACCACTGTTAGCTCAGCTGTCATTATGACAATGTAAATAGCAGTAAGTCATCGGTTCTGTCTTTATCTGAACTTCTCTGAAAACGTATTTGTGTCGAGGTGAATATTGTACTACAGTCTAACTTCTAAGACTGGAGGTATTTACCAGTGAGAAAGAACAACTTGAGTCGTGATGCCCTCATCTTACTCACTCAGTCCTCGAGGGCCACGATCCAGCCGGGTTTTCCATCCCACTCAATGCATTTTCAACCTGGTAGGACAGAAAACCCAGCTGGGTCTAGATCTTATGTTTGGGGTTGTACAAACATATTTGAAAACATTAATCCTGGTTTTTTCTTCTCACATTCTAAATGTGCACACATTAAAACTGCTTTATTTTAAGGTTGTTCTTGAAATTAGCAGTAGTAACTGATGACTGCAAACAGATGAAGCTGTTTGTTAGTGTTTCTCATTATCTTGTGGCGCTTCCCGTGTGTCTGACAGACCATGTCTGAGCCCCACTCCTTGAAACCCTTCAGCCCAGATGAGATCCAGAAGATTTTGCTTCACTTCACCTGCAGCAGCCTGCAGTCTTCATGAACATGGCGTTGGATTGGCCTGTTCTCCAGTGGACAGCAGAGAACCTCTCTGCCCGCCTCGGTGACACACCTGTCCGATTCAGACTTGCAAGGAAAGAGGGCACAAACAGTAAGAACTCAAAATTCCAATAAGGAAAAGATTAAAATAAAAATATATATAAATGTGTGTGTGTAAGTCAAGCCATTTCTCATCCTTCGCTTCAGTAAGAGTGTGTACATGAAACTAGGAACCATCCTTTTGGTGTGATATGAATCACATTAGCAACACAATCATATCTGCTGTCCTTGAACAGAATTTCCCCGACTGGCGTGTGATGATTTACAGGTTGGTTTGTTGTCGTCTGATGCTAATGAAGTATTGAAGACTGTGTAACAATCTGATCTGAAATGGCACATAAGCAGGGAGACAAAATCTGTCTGAGCGGCTGCTATGTTTTGCTGTCGAACAGCTCCGCTAATATCTCCTGGTGTGATGAATAACAGCGAGCGTGTCTCGTGGTACAAGAATGCTAATTAAATAATAAATCATATTTGCATCTGTTGCTGTCAGCAGGAGGACGGCGCTCGTGAAGGACTGAATGGCATCACTTATCCGGAGGCACACTTTGTTTAGTGCGACGGAGGCATATAAATGACTCCAGCTCTGATTTATCTCTCACAGAAACACAATTTCATGCCTGCGTTGGTGCTTCCAGCGGAGCGGGTCACCGGTTATTCCACAACTTTGCTGTGATTTCTCCTCAGATCTGTCCTGTTTTTCTCCCAGGGCCTTTATTTGAAACCCACTGTTCCTACGTGGAGGCCAGGCTTGCACAGTTTCTCAGCTGGAACCAGAACCAGGCTGAGGCAGATGTTGGCCCTTTTATTGACTACCCCAAGTCGGAGTTCTGGGCCTACGCCGACTATAAATACATCGCAGTGTTGTTTCAAGATTTTCCCTCCATGTTTGAGGTAGCGTGAGCTTTTTATCCTTCGGCTGATGATGATTTTGGTGCAGACTACCTTAATGATGATGGCATTTCAATATTTTGTTACAATTTAGGGCCTCTTACAACATATTTCAATATAATAAATGTGCATTAATAGCAGCTTTTTGAAGGATTTTTGCGGTGCTGCTTCTGTTGCTCCTCTCTGGAAGGAGAGAGAAATTGTTAAGCCACATCTAAGTCTTCAGCTGATTGGTTGTTACAATGTGACATTAAATTCTTCCGTTGGTTTTTTAGCAGTGCATTTGCATGTGATTACCTGCTATTTACAAAAGGTCACCAAACAATTAAATATGAAAGTGAAAGGCAACATGAAAGCAGCAGAATATTACAGCCCAGCCTTTTCTTCGCCAGCAATTCTTATTTGTATTCAGTTCTCCTCCTCATTTTGACATTTTCAATTAAAATGTCAACTTTCTGCCCATATTCACTTAATATTAGCTGCTCTTCCTGTCCTCTGATAGCTGGAGACATAAAAGTGTCATCCAGTCTCCAGCCACCGCCACCCAAATGCTCCATTTTTATCTCAGTGATACAGATTTATTGGGCGTCCACCTCGAATTATTACCCACTGACTTTCATGCTTTTGAAGGGGGCTGACGTGGGGCTTTAACAGGATTAATGGCGCTGGCACAGGGGGCTGCCGGCAGGCTTGATTGACCGGATGTCATTTACAGCTGCCGGCGTGCACGGTAATGACTTCATTATTCAGGATGCTTGCGAGATTGCCGAACCTTTGAGCGCCGACAGAACGTGAGTGACAGGCCGAGTTACTGTGAGCGGACAAATGTTGTGTTTGTGCACAGGCGTCGGCTCTGGATGAGGAGGGGAAATTGAGAGGGTCGCTTTTAATCGTTTGGAATTCTAATTAATAATGGCGACTTGTGTTTTGTTGTATGTGTGTCGCAGGATGTGAAGTGGGACGAGTTTGGTTTTGGGGGACGCGGCGGAAGAGAGAGCACATTGTGGATCGGAACAGAGGGCGCCAACACGCCGTGTCACCTGGACTCTTACGGCTATAACCTGGTCCTGCAGGTGCAGGGGCGGTAAGAAGGATCCGTGCTTGCAGCGTGATGTTAAACAGCTAAATTAAGCCAATTAATTAAGCTGTTTAGTTTAACTTTAAGTGATCAAATACTCAGGAAACCTGGAACTGGTTATGTCAACGTCTCACCACTAGGGGGCGCGCTTGGGGAAAAGAGACCCATTTCCAGTGTGAATGAGATCAATAAGGAAGAGATACTCAACACACCAGGGGCTCGTGCACTCACGCTGTCAGGGGTGCAGTTCTGGTGTTTACAGCAGAGACCCGACTGGGCCATCTTGTGTTTGTGTCTGCTGCATCTCTGCTTCCCTCAAAGACAAGTTGTGTGTGTGACGTGTGTGTTTGTATAGAGAACCTCAGAGAAGGGAGGCTGTACTTCCATCATGAAAAGGAGGTTCAGTAGCTGCTGGGATACGGCAGGATTCGTGTTACACGCCAGCAGAAAATGGACCTTTTGTATCTTACCTCACTCACCTGCTCCTGAGAGCGGTGGTTTTATCTCTGGGCCTCGGGCTCCTTTTATTTGCCATCGATCTCAAACGGAATGAAATTCGACTGGATTCTGCGACGGGATGACGGAGCAAGGACGACCAAGCTTGGGTCAAAGCGAAGCAAAATGGCGCTTTGATGTCAGGCTTTCAAAGGATTCTGTCTGAATGGAAAATGAGCTCAGCCCTGATACTGTCGGGTTTAATTTTCATGCCGTTTTTTTTCTGTCTGAAGGAAACGTTGGCACCTGTTCCCCCCCGAGGACTCGGCCAAGCTTTACCCCACCAGGATACCCTACGAGGAGTCCAGCATCTTCAGCCAGGTCGACGTCCTCCGGCCCGACCTGAGGAGGTTCCCTGCGTTCCGGGGAGCCAGGGCTCACGTGGTGACCCTGCAGCCGGGACAGGTCAGGACGGGGGACACAACGGGTCCTTTTCTGTGTGACGCCGACCGTCCGGGTCTTGTCCTCCAGCCTAGTTCTGAAGAGCAGAGCTGGAAAAGGCCTCCGCTGGCTTGGGAGACATTTTCCAGCTCTGAATAAATCTGACTGATCTGAAATTGGATTCATCAGAAATGGCTTCAGTCATCAGTTCCCAGGTCAAAGGTCACAGGTCAAGAACGGTCCTGTTCTGATGTTGCGCCCACACAAGCGGTTTTTAGTCTGAATGAGAAACTTTTGTCTTTGTTCTGGAGGATCTCTGCTGCCCCCCGATAGGAAGCAGCTCCGGACGGGGCAGCAGCTGGGTGTTCTGGGCTCTTCTTTATGACTTCATGACTCCGGCCGACCAACAAGAGAGAGGATTCCCAGTCAGCCTGTGATACAGAAGCAATAACGATAAAACGCAGCTTTAGTGACACTTGAACACTTAACAAGTGCAATTTGGGACAGTAATGGTTGTTTACGATGGAAAAGAGTGCGTAGAGAGGCGTTAGTGCCCAGTGGCCCGTGTCATTACTCTTAGCCATCTGGTTCCGTCCGGGCTCAGGGATCAACCGGCGGGCGTTAACGTTCCCCTCGGCTGCTCCGGAGCAAGCCTGGAAGTTCTGGTTGAGCTGTGGTGCAGTCAGACGGCGGCCGCCCTCATTTTTTTCCACCTGCTGCAGTTATTTTTCACACCTGTGTGGCGGCAGAACTGCCAGCAGCTCAAACCCATCCGTCACGGATCTGCAGAGCCTCCTGAAACAATGTGGGTCAGACGTGCGGCTGATGCTTCGGCAGATCGTTCTTTTCTGTCCTGAACTAATGGGAATTGAAGAGGGTTAATCCTGGATGTTGAACCCAGCGATGCACTTGTTCCTCCTGCAGCTGCAGCCTCCGTCTCCATTTGCATCAGGAGCCTTTTATCAAAATAAGAAGCAGTGATGCTGTCGTTTATCTAAATGGATTTATTTAGAGACAGTGAGTTTTCATGCAGTAGCCTGGAATGTATGTCTTTTGATATTTCACTTTCTTCTTGTGTTTACCACGCCGCCATGAGGATTTTAAAGCGAGCCGCGAGGTCTAAGCAGCCTTTGCTCAGTGTTGAAGGTAATTCCAACGAGCTGAAGCATGAACAATGGATAGGGTTTTTGTTTGTCTACAACAGGATCATTCTCCTCCAGCAAATCAAATCTAAAGGCAGGTAAATCCTCCAGCAGGCCATGAATGATGCTGCTGGGAATCAATAACACTCAATGAAGCTACTGTATTATGAATGAGCTGTGAGACTCAACGTGGCTCTGCTGCCATCTAGCGGCCGACCTGTGGAACTGTCCCCGTTTGCGCGGTCGCCCCGCCTGAGATTTATTTCTTTATTTATCTCTCTGTCCTTTAGGTGCTTTATGTCCCCAGACATTGGTGGCACTATGTGGAATCTGTGGATCCGGTCACCGTCAGCGTTAACTCCTGGATCGAGTTGGTGAGAATCCACATTCATCCTGAAAACGATGAGGGACTTTCTGCAGCGCGTATTCAGAGCTTGGGTCAAAGCAAAGCACTGCTTCCTGTGGCTTTCATACAGCAACTGATGCTGCTCCTCCCTGTTTCCCACCTGCCACCTGACAGGAAGAAGACGACAGGTCGAGAGTCAGCGAGGCTGTGACCAAGGCTGTCGTGGGCGCCCTGAAAGCGACACCAAGTGCTGACAACACGGACGACTGGCTCAACCCCACTGAGGTGGTAGCCGACGTTTACACCACCGTTTTACTCATCATTTCCCTGCATGAGCTGAACCTACTCCCTCCAGGATTGTGTATGGCAGCATGTGCTGCAGCCTCAGGTCTCATCTCTGAACATCAGCAGGCTTCTTCTCCTCTGAGCACAGATTCATTCCACCGTTAATCTGCTCAAAAGCAAAAAAAAACCCAAATCACGAGCATGTAACACTGGTCCTGCTTCAGTGATCCTGTCTCCAGAAGTGTAGCAGCTAAATTAAAATAAAGATTACAAATTAAGACACACGTGCAGAAGATGGGACAACATGGGGGCGGGGCTAAATGTAAAGTTGTCCATATCAGGACAAAGTTCCAGTGATACATAAACTGTCTCCTGTTTCTGCAGGGAGGAGTCACTTCCCACGAGGAGAACATGCACTACCTCAATCTGGCAGTGGGAGCGTTCCAGAAGGTCCAGGGCACGAGACACCGGCGTCCAGTTAAACGTGACTCCAAAACACGAACCCTGGAGGACTGTGGCTCCTTCACTCTTCCCTTTGGGCCCCATCTGACCCCTGTCCTCTGTCCACGGGAGCGGTCGCAGGAGATGAGGGGCCCTGAGCGGACCGGGCCGTGACTGCCCGCCAGTGTTTATCTCAGTCACATGACTGTGCGGACGGGACGTGGGAGAACTTTGCAGAGGCTCGTGAGGAACCAGGAACTAGAACTATCACTACAAATGACCTGCTGGAGTGCCTGGTGCATCCTGATGTCATTGCTCAAGTCACCGAGCTGTTACTGGACAAGCACGCAGGAAATGACAGGACAGGTCCATGAAGAAGAAACACACACACACACACACACACACACACAGCTGAGAGTGTGTTTAAATGCAGCCACATCAGCTTTCAGAATAAATGAGTTCTCAATTTTTCTGCATTTATAAGAGAATTTTCATATTTACAGAGCATTATACACACGTCTTTACATTATCTGAAAGTTTGCCAGAGAAAAGTGAAAATGCTGCAGTGTGTTTACAACGGAGGAGGATATTTGTTCATTTGAGGTGTTAAATCCATCACAAATCCACGAATTTCTCCCATCCTTCACCACATTTGTGACTTTAGCGACATCAGCTGTACAATCAAAACTTTGATTTCAACAATAAGACACACACAAAATATGTACATGATAGAAATAATTAACAACTGAACATACAACTGATGCGACTGAACTGTGTTCAACCACCAGAAAAAAATGTCTTAATTCACAAAATCCTTCAATTTTGAAGTAAATTAGTGTGGAAAAGCTTATTAAAAGATGAAAATAAACCCTGCTGAAATGAAACGATCACCTGAGAGGCCGATTTCTTTCAGAGTGTTTACATTTTAGTGCTCGTTTCTTTCAAGGCCATGTCGTTACGTTTTCTTCCTGTCTCGTTGGCATCGTCATCGTCAATCTTGTCCGAGTTGCCAACGTAAAGCTTAACCATCTGATCGGGATCCACGTAGGTGTAGAAGTGAGCCATGATGGAGAAGATGATGCAGACGCCCAACAGCAAGCAGGCGAACAGCAGGAACTCTATCCACTGCCACCAGAAATCACAATTAAGGAATAAGCTCGTCTAAATACAACAGTAAAACTATCTCTGGCTCCATCTAGCGGCCAAAAGTTTATTGACCCGGAAATACATTGGGGGTGTCTTTGCTATCATAATTATTTTCAAATGTTGACTTAAAACAGGTTTTTAGACGTTCATGCATTTAGTTCATCTGTGTGCTGTCATACCTGTTCAAGCCCCGCCCCCTCTGCAACAATCAGCACAATGACGTTGCCAAAGGCCACAGTCAGCAGCCAGCCGGCCTGCAGGACCGATTTCATGGTGGCTGGAGCCTGAACGACGGAAGAACCCACCGGAAATATCACAACTCTGGTCTCACAACACCTCAAAGAACCACTGTTTTTTTAGAGTGTGTAGGGTGACGTGAGAGGTTCGAGGGAAGATTCCACCAGTTACCTGTGAGTAGGAGAACTCCAGGCCTGTGATGGAGAACATGACCTCTCCCGCAGTCATCAGAGCGTACTGAGGGATCTGGAAGGCAATGTGGATGTCGTTGGCTTTCACGTCCTCCATCTTGTGGGGCACGACACTGTCCGCTTCCTGTAACACACACACACACACACCACACACACACACACACCACACACACACACACACACACACACACACACACACACACACACACACACATTTGATATATATAACAGACCTTAACGTGACGTCTTTAAACCTTTGGACTCTTCTTGACCTTAATGAGCATGACGGTGTAAGAAGCTCCGAAGTCCAGCAGGCCCAAGTCCAGAGGGGAACACGGTTTGGACCCTAAGCTGCATTGGACCTCCGAGTATCTATAGAAGCATGATTATAGTGGGACACAGGGTAAATGGACTGGTTATAGTGGGACACAGAGGGTAAATGGACTGGTTATAGTGGGACAGAGAGGGTTAACAGACTGGTTATAGTGGGACAGAGAGGGTGAAAGGACTGGTTATAGTGGGACAGAGGGTAAATGGACTGGTTATAGTGGGACAGAGAGGGTGAAAGGACTGGTTATAGTGGGACAGAGAGGGTGAATGGACTGGTTATAGTGGGACAGAGAGGGTGAAAGGACTGGTTTCTCCTGAGTTAAGCACCACTCACCTGCTCCGTTCCACAGTCATGTTTGGTGACATCTGTCCAGGACCGACCTTGAAGGTCACGTCTCCAACAGTCAGGTCGATGACCTCCGGCAGAGTGTTGAAGAACCTACGAGCACCAGCGTTTATTCACTGTGAGCTGAGAACATCAGCTGTAGCTGGACGACCTACCTCAGTCGAGGGTTCCCGGTATCATTTTTCTTTATGAAGTCTTCAACCTGCGCATCAGATCACAGATTTCAACCAGTGATGTTTTTAAGCTTCTGCCCCTCATCCACCCCTCCATCCACCCCTCTGCCACCCCTCTGCCACCCCCCATCCACCCCTCATCCACCCCTCTGCCCCCCCTCCATCCACCCCTCTATCCACCCCTCTGCCACCCCTCATCCACCCCTCCATCCACCCCTCTGCCACCCCTCCATCCACCCCTCTGCCACCCCTCCATCCACCCCTCTGCCACCCCCCTCCATCCACCCCTCCATCCACCCCTCTGCCACCCCTCCATCCACCCCTCCATCCCCCCTCTGCCACCCCTCCATCCACCCCTCCATCCACCCCTCTTCCACCCCTCCATCCACCCCTCTGCCACCCCTCCATCCACCCCTCCATCCACCCCTCTGCCAACCCTCCATCCACCCCTCCATCCACCCCTCCATCCACCCCTCTGCCACCCCTCCATCCACCCCTCATCCACCCCTCTGCCACCCCTCCATCCCCCCTCCATCCACCCCCTCCATCCACCCCTCCATCCACCCCTCATCCACCCCTCCATCCACCCCTCATCCCCACCCCTCCATCCACCCCTCTGCCACCCCTCTGCCACCCCTGCATCCACCCCTCATCCACCTCTCCGCCCACCCGTCCCCAGGTTGTTGTCACTCACCAGTTTGCACCTGAGGTCAGCAGCCTCAGAGGTCAGGATGAGGCTGTAGGACTTCTTCTCGTAGACCATGTGGTTACAGTCTGAGCTTTTACCCTGAAAGGTGGTATTGATGTACAGGATCTTGCTGGAGGCCTGCAGCTGAACCATCTCATACCTGGGGGGGTCCTGTCAGAGGACACACCTGTGTCATCCATCTGAACGAGCGGAGGGCATAAATGTGGCCTCCTGGAACTTGTGATGAAACTAAAGACAGCAGCTAAAAGCCTGCGAGCGGCCTTGTTCCCTCTACCTCCAGGTAATGGAGCGGCTCTGGGAACAGGTCGCTGTCCCTGATCGTCACGGCGACGTCGCTTCCGGCCAGGTTGTAAATCTGCATGTGACAGTTTTCTGCCGGCGGCGGTTCCACCACCGTTTTCTGACAGAAGGAAGAAAAGCAGAGAACTGACAATGACTTTTTAGGCACTAAAGCCTAAACCTCAGACCCCGCGTGCGCCTGTGATGCTATGAAAGCAATATTTTAGCTTAATGATTTACAGGGTTGCTTCATTAACTTCACATGTTTGACAGGGACACAGAGAGTAAAAGCCACTAAAGCACATTTCTCCTTAAGCAACAACCCACCTGTCAGAAAAGGGAAATAAGCCAACCCAACCAGAACTTTAGGGAACGTCAGTGTTGATTTCTACGTACCACAACGTTAATTTCCACCAGTGTAGCTGCTCCAAACGCCAAAGCTGCAAAGATCATCCCCATGGCCATTTTCCTCAAAGGCCTGAAGATCAGAAAGTTGATGCTTACACGTCTTTAAATCGTGCTCAAATATTTGCTTTTCTATGTTTTAAAGGAGAAATCTAATAATCTAGAAGGACACTGCACATTAACAGTGGTGTGTGTGTGTGTGTGTGTGTGTGTGTGTGTGTGTGTGTGTGTGTGTGTGTGTGTGTGTGTGTGTTTCTTTCAATGTTTATTGTTCACTAAGGTGATTTTACGGGAAGCACGTGGGCCATTTTACCAGTTTAAGACAGTTTTAAATGTTTATTTCTGCCATAAAGAGGGAGGCGTCTTCAAAAACACCTTGTTACTCACGTTATTTTGATTCTGCAAAGCCCAACCAGTGGGTATATTATGAGGTCAAAGATGGGCACGAAGACAAGGATCAGCAGAGCGTTCAGCATCTGTGGAGGCAAAAAAAACTCCCCTTTAATGGACTCTATAAAAACCGGCTAAAACTCATAAAGGCATAAAGGTCAGAGCTGTTTTGCCTCTATGTTTCAGAGCAGAGAGGATGTTGCAACAGTCGAGGTGCGTTCAAGAACAGGTTCAATGGAAACAATACAAAGTTCGACTTGTTAGCATCAACACTAAGATGACGGAATAATCAAGTAAGTGACCAAAAGAACCCAGGTTCAAGGCTGAATAGGAAGGTCCCTGTGGTGGTTCTTGTTCTGCCAGAGCTGGAGCTCATTTGGGGTCATTGCGTTATAAATAAAGTTGAGTTGAATTTACCTGAATCTGGTCAGGCTGGATACTGAAGGAATCTCCCTGTAACATGTGACAAAAGCCTTTTAAACATTAACCAAATCCACGCAAGGCCATCTGCATCATAAACAAGTTTATCTACAGGAATAAAATCAGGCCGTGCCATGACGCCAGGAAACAAAGGAAGAATCTGTTTTGCAACGCTGACAGAACAGTAATTTAAATCCTAAAATCCTCCCAGCAACAACAGGAGTTCAAGCGATGTCATCGGTGTTTTGCAGATAAGACTCACAAAAGCCATGTTCATCCTGGCGGCCTGGATCGTCCAGCGAGAACCCTGCAAATAAAGTCCAAAACTGTCAGTGCTGCCACGACCCAGCGAGCCCCCCACAACCTGAACAGTCTCATACCTGCTGGTCAAAAAGGGCCCAGAACATTGGCAGAGGGATGTAGAGAAGCAGAACCCGCAGCACCATCTTAATCTCCTGGATCAGACACTTCTGTTGAGGCGCGGAAGCACAGCGGTTGAGCTGAAACCCAGCGAACGCAGCAGCTTCGGCCAACGAGACGACTTACCGAGTACTTCTCCTCAGCCCAGTCCAACCAGTGCTTCCTGTCTGGGTCGTGCTTTGATCTCCGCCAGCGGTTTTTGATGGCAAACTGCAAAAAAAACAACCCCAATGAAGCAAAGACTGAAAAAGCCTGCCGGCCCCCTCGGCGACCTCTGACCCCCACAGGAAGTCCGCCTACCCCGATGCATCTGCAGACCTCCAGCAGGACGTTTCCCTCTGGAGGGTTCCTCTTGTACAGGCCGCTGCCGGAGATGAAGACGACTGCGGGGGGATTAGAGGTCGAGATTAAAGCTCTGAGGAGCTTCTCCTTCCTCCGTAGAGCTTCATAGAGCTCCACAGGCTGAGCTGCTTGCGTCAGGCGCTTCTTATTCCATTTAATTGACTTTTATTTGATTTGCAGCTGGTGCCGCTGTGCAGTGTAAAGAAAGGCCACTCTGAGGTCGGGGCCACGCCGTCGACCCTGGAGCCATTATGTCCCCTGGCCCAGGATCAGATCCGCCTGTGACGCTCCCAACGCGCCCACTGTTTGTTTTCCCTGCCAAGTGCTCGGCCGAGCATGAGTTCAGCTCGGATGGAGCTTCTCGCCCAGAGACGACCGGCGGTCAGGACCAGTGTGGAAGGATCCGGATCAACAGGAAAGGCGGGAGGACTCGGATCATCTTTGCCCCGGCGCTCTCAGCAAACACAACCCGATCAAACCCAGCCGGGCTCGTAACAAAGCAGCTCCAGGAAACTTCCCTCAGTGCCCGGAAAAAAAGGGTAAATTAAAAAAAGGAGTTACCGAGAGCCACGACCATCAGAGCTGCCGGAACGCCGAAGGCCAGAGCGTAGCAGTCGCCCCCGAAGCACTGCACGTCGCCTGGGGGAGCAGATCAGACACCCGTTAACGGGGCGGCGTGCTGCCGAGGGACGTATTCGACCTCGGGGAGGGTGGACTCTCACCCCTCAGGATGGGAGTGATCAGCGTCGACAGGAGGCTCCCGGCGTTGATCGACATGTAGAAGATGGAGAAGAACTTCTGCCTCTCTTTGACCTGGAGGCAGAAAGGTCAAAGCCAGGGGTCACGCGGTTCAGTGGTGCGAGTCGGAGCCGCCGGTCGGAGCCCACTCACGTTTTCCTCGTCGAACTGGTCGCCTCCGAAAGCAGAAACGCAGGGTTTGATCCCTCCGGTGCCGAAGGCGATGAGGATCAGCCCGATCATGGACAGGGCGCTGCAACGCACAGTCACGGTCAGGACGGAGGCGGCCCAAACGGAACCTCGAGCCGGACAGATGCGTACGGGAGGAACGGAAACGTGGATTTACCCACGCGGATATTCCGGGTCACTTACATGTGGACATCTGTGTTTCCCACTGTGGGAATGGCGCCGACGGATTTCACCACATGGCCGATGACGTAGATGATGGACAGGTAGACGATGGTCCTGTGGGGGGCAGACGGCGGTTACTCAGAGACGCCGCGTCACTCGTCCCCGTCTCGCGGGTGCGATAACGCGTCGTCGCAGCATTAAGAGACGAGCGTCGGGCTCACTTGAATTTGCCCAGCCAGGAGTCGGCGATGACGGCTCCCAGGATGGGCGTGAAGTAGCAGAGGCTGCTGAACGCGTGGTAGACGGCCGTGGACAGGTCCTTGTCCCATTTCAGGTAGGTGAGGAAGTAGAGCGTCAGCACCGCTGTGAGGGGAACACACGGGGACAAGCTGTGACACAGGCAGGGGCGCCCAGGGACACATATCAAACATACCCTGGCGGCTGTTTTCAAAGGTCTGAAATCAAAGATGGATCAGAGACGCTGAATGGACAGAATTCAGAGGGGGAGATGAAGGACAGAGTGATGTCAGTGGGTACTGATGCTAAACAAGATGCTAAATTAGAGACAGGTGGACAGCAGAGAAGACAGAACACAGTGGACATAAAGTGCTCACAGGTGCTAAAGCGGCTGTTAAATTAAATAGTGGGCTTATCAAACTTTTATCAAACTTTTATCAAACTTAGATCTTGATTGAGATTAGATGTGGCTCTCGTTGACATGCAGCCCCGGGACAGATTCTGAGTTTATGTTGTAGGTTTTTATGGGCTTTTAATTATTTACCCTTGGGGATCCTTCACGCACCTTTCATGCCATAGTAGGAGAAGCGCTCGCAGAACTCATTGACCACGATGAAGCAGATGCTGGTGGGGTAATTGGTTCCACAGAGTTTCTAAAAGAGGCAAAGTTAGTCACTTTATCCACACAAGACTGGAGATTACAGATCTATCACTTCCTCCTCCTCCTCCTCCTCATGACTCCTCCTCCTCATCATCATCATCCTCATCATCGACCTGTTGGTTCCAGGCTGAATCAGGCTGTTGCACCCTCCCTATGAGAAACCTGTGTAATCTAAGGCTCAAACTTATTAAATCTGCATTCAAATGCTTAAAATAAGCGATGATTAATGATTTGCCACAGAAAGTTTATTTGTGAGGGTGTTTTTTTACTGTTTCTTCGGGCTTTATCGTTATTTAAAAAGAGAGTTTTCCCTCTCATGTCTAAGAAATGCTGCTTAGCAGTGTTTGTGCCCCAGGACACCATCACCTGAATACTAATTTACCCCCCCGTCCCACTACACCCATCACAACCGGCCAATTTACCCCCACCCCACCCCAGTAAAAGCACAGTTCTCCTTCACTATATAATAAACCAGTTTTAAAAGGCGCCAGCAGCAAACTACAGAAGGACGCGGAAGAACTCCCACAGTCCTCCGAGTACAAGTTGGACCGAGACCGGATGGATCCTGAGTCAGGAGTCAAGTACCCGCAGGTCCCGCAGGTCCCGCAGGTCCCGCGGGCCCCGCAGCGCTTCTGCCGCCGATGCTTCGCATCCCGCTCAGAGCTGTAACAGTCCACGGACTCACGCACACGGAGACACCCCGCAGCGGCCACAATGCGTGGCACGTTCTGCGGGATGAGACGAGTCCACGCGTCCGTGACACCCCCACAGCACGCACCGCGCACCCCCCGCGCAACAACAAACAAACAGACAAACAAACAAACTTTTTTTTTACGAAAAAAGTTCTTTTGCGTTCGGAGGGATGTAAAGTGTGAGTTAGACAGCAGCTGAGCCGCTCCTCACCTTCGTCATGGTGCCGCTCCGCTGATCCAGCTCGGGTCTGAACGGGCGCGTCGGGGGCTGCAGAATGGCGAGAAAAGCCCGCCCCACTCCGAGATCTTCTCCCTCTCTCTCTCCCTTCCTCACACACTCACTCTCTCTCTCCCTTCCTCACACTCTCCCTCTCTCTCCCTCCCTTCCTCACACACTCCCTCTCTCTCCCTTCCTCACACACTCCCTCTCTCTCCCTCTCTCTCCTTCCTTACACACTCCCTCTCCCTCCCTTCCTCACACTGTCCCTCTCTCTCCCTTCCTCGCTCACACACACACACACACACTCTCCCTCTCTCTCCCTCCTCGCTCACACACACACACACACTCTCCCTCTCTCTCCCTTCCTCGCTCACACACACACACACACACACTCTCCCTCTCTCTCCCTTCCTCGCTCACACACACACACACTCTCCCTCTCGCTCCCTTCCTCGCTCACACACTCTATTTCTCTGAATCTGCCCCCTCTCCCCCCCTCTCTGACCCTCCCTCTCTCCCCCTCTCTGACCCTCCCTCTCTCCCCCTCTCTGACCCTCCCTCTCTCCGACCCTCCCCCTCTCAGTCTCTCTCCCCCCTCCCTCCTTCCCTCCCTCAGCTGTCTATAAAGTTAATCCTCCACCACACCAAGTGTCAATGTCAGCACAGACGTGCGTGTTTAGGTATGAAACGCGCGTCGGTTCCGGTTATGCGGGACAGACAGAGAAGTCCGAGCTGATTGGTGTGGGATCCAGTCTGAGTGGTCCAGACGAGTCAGGAGGTCAAAATGGACAGGATGACGTCTGATATCACGCGCATCGCGTGCGTGCGCGCGCGCGTGGTGACCTGGCCACGACTACCGTGACCCGAAGGAGCCGTTTCAAGAATCCCAATGAGTTCATCGCCTCTCCTTAGTTCTATTGCGCCGCCTCGTCACCATGGAAACCGGATTTTTAAAAAAAAAAAAAAAGATTAGATTTTCTGAAACATTTGAAATAAATAACTATATATTAATATAATGTTAATGGAATTTTTGATACAACGCGGATTAATAAAGGCTCAATAAATGACCACACTTTTATAAATTGTAACAAACGTGCAATAAAAAAGGATGTTTACTTTTAACATTTATTGGAAAAAAAATACATTTAGAAGTCATGTGCAAATATTAGATCAAAATATTGGTTTCAAAGAAGATTTTATATTTACACTGTAATTAATGATAGATAGGAAGGTTCTGGTCTCTGTGCTTCCTGTCCTACCTGGTTATTACTGATTCACAGAAGAAGAACCAGTTGGCTAAAGAGAGCAGCGTTGAGGCATCAACCTGATCAACCCCAGGTGGATCAATCACACGGACGCTGGATCCAGGACATCTGCACCTTCGTCCTGCTCATTTATTCCACATTTATCAGACATCACAGCCAGATACGAACAGCAGACGTCTCATTAATGCCAGCTTAACAGAGCATTTGGCTCTTTATCTACAGGTCTGGAAGCCTCCTATCATACTACACACATGAGCTAATGAGGAGGGAATGTTCTGATGTTCCAGGAGACTCTGCTCGTAACCTTGTTACAAACTGTACGTACACACTCGTATCTGACATCGATCAGCTGGAAAACAAAAGTTAAAGGCAGGGAGGGAACCATGGAGGACTACGAGACAAGAAGGAGCTTTCTGGACTCATATTCGGACCCGCTTCCATGCACGACTGCAGCCTGTGTCAGCTGTGTCAGCGGCCTGGGTTGGTGGGATTCCATCAGCCTCTCTCCACGGCGCCCTGGCGACGGGCCGCAGGTGCCCCCTGATACTAGAGCGGCTCACAGAGAGGCTCCGGCCGCCGGCCCGGGAGCCCGCTGGGCCCCTCTGTCCAGAAACTGCAGGTTGATGGGTGTGGCTGGGCAAAGCAGGGTCCTGGTGATGGGTTTGACCTCGGCGCCGTTGGGATCCGGCCTCACCTCGAAGCGCCGGATCAGCTGAGACAGAAAACGGCAACATTTCGTTAGAAACCAGCGGATATTGATCGAGTGAAATGATTTAAAATGGCGGTTTTAAGCACAGCTATAGAGGCTGTGATCATCTGTCCACAGCGGGGGGGTCATCCAACCAGCCAGGGGCAGGAAGACACCCCGAACCTGTGTTTCTGACTGTAACAGAACCTAGTGGACTTCAGCCGAACTGATCACTGGAGATCATCAGCCGCATCGTTTCCCTCCTCTCTGATTCTTTCAGGCATTTGGGGAAACCAAACGTGACACGTGGGACTCTTGCAGCCACGGCCGAGCAGGTATTTGAACCAAGAGACGTCCCCCTCGATGGGGAATCTCAAGTGAATGAATCTGTTTTGTTTCAGAGGTGGATCTAAAGGATCTACTGGGTTAGATAACTACAGAAGAGAAGCGAGTGAGAGCGCAGCAGGCAGCGCCGGAGCCGCTATCTGACAGGAAACACTGGCAGAAACCTCCAACGGCTTCAGGTTTTGTTCACAAGAACTGGAGCGTGAGCGTGTGCTGAACCCTGCTCCACAGCAGAACCTGTGATCCACTGTGTCCCCATCATTAGAGCACTTCCTGGTTCCCCTCCCCCGCCGCCGTTAACCCCGTGTGAACAGCTCTCACCCTGGACAGGAGGAGATACATCTCCAGCTCCGCCACCCGTCTGCCCAGACACGCTCGCACTCCGAACCCAAACGGCACCGACCCGAACGGGTGCTGTTTGGATTTCTCTTCTCTGCCTCGCAGCCATCTCTCCGGCTGGAAGACGCGGGAGTTGGGGAAGATGTTCTCGTCGTGGGACACGCAGTAGTGGCACAGGTGGAACAGCGTCTGCGAGAGGCCCAGTCAGAAGGAGCAGACATCAGCAACCAGACGTAGAAAAAGCTGGAACGAGCAGGTGTCTGCTCGCACAAGGGCACTTTTCCCACCCCCGTTCCAAGACCGGGCCCGTGTGTCTCACCTGTTTGGGGAAGAGGTAACCTCCCACCACGATCTCCTTGTCAACCGTGACCCGAGCGTTTCCTGGTACCACCGGGTAAAGCCTGGCGAGCACAATGAAGAGTCAGCTGCTGGACATCAAAGGTTGAAATGGGACAACCGGTCAGTCACACGTGTCAATAAGTAATCTGTTAATCGGTGATCTTCTCAGAACACGAGACTCTCTCCTAGCTGAGGGTTTATGGATCATTGCAGGAGCGATTGTGGCCGATTGATCGAAAATTCTTTTGGTTTTCATTCTTCTCCTCAGTCCGGCTTCGATTTCTTCCTTCTTGCCACTTGTTGGTGGATTCTGTAGCAACATGACCTTCACTTCTGATACAAGTCCTTATTTCAATTACAATAAAGCACAATTCTAATGTCCGGCGCCCTTGATTAAGCCACAAAATCCTAATAAAGAGCTGCTGGAAACAGGAAGTACGTCTGCAGAATTAGCAGCGGTTTCTGCTGACCCTTACAATATTTTGCTGTTTGTTTGGAATCAAGTAACTAAACAGTCAAAATTCGATTTGCAAAAACACAAGCGTGCATCAGCGCTCACGTGTGTAATAGGATACAGGAAGCCATCTGACCGTAGCGTCTCTCTGATGACGGCCTTCAGATACGGCATCTGGGCGATGTCGTCGCTGTCGGGCATCTTGTTTCCAGGGCAGACGCTCCTTACTTCGTGGTACAACTGGTCTTGGATGCTGGGATTCTGTGCCAGTTGGTAAAGTGCCCATGAGATGGTGTTGGAGGTCTGAAACAGAAGAACGCAGGTCGAAGAGACCAGAACTCAGCGACTCCCCCTCCCCGCACGCTTACCGTGTCGACTCCCGCCAGCAGGAGCTCTGTGATGCTGCCCAGGATCTCGGTGACCGTCATCTTCTCGCTGAGGAGAAGGTGCGTCAGGTACGCGCCCTCCACGTCCTGGTGCAGGTCCACCTGGTTCTGGATCTCCTCCATTTTCTTCTGCACCATCTGTTCAGCTGTGAGATAAAAAACACACATTTGGTTTTGCTGCAGGGAGAAGTAACTGGCAACATTTGATAAATAAGTTCATAGATTAGTGGAGTAGACCTTTGAAGGGAGCAGCTCCATCCCAGTAAAGTAAAAAGTACTTCAAAGCTGCATGTTAGTAAAATACTTGGGTTCATTTTCAGTTACTCATGATTTCCTAGAGGAGCGAGATGAACTGAGCGCTTCTACCAGCAGGGGGCAGCAGTTGCCCGTTGCGGGACATTTTGTCCCACAAGAACACTGACAGCATGTCAGATGGACTTTGAGGACTCGCGCGCGCTCGTACACACACGCACACACAGTTTTGTGTCCTTGAAATGGGTTGATAAAGCAGCTGGAGTCGTGAACTTTAGTAAACTTTATGGCAACAGTCAAAATCAGCAGAGTAAAGGCCTCCTGTGCATCCAGCTGGAGGTAAGGAGAGCACAGGCAGGTGTCAAACCTTTGTCCTCAGGAAGTGAAGTGTCACCTCTGATCCTCATTTAAAGGGTCTTACGATGACCCGAACGCGTGTTTACACGAATGCAAAGCAGAAAAGAGTCTGCAAGCCTGTCGGCTGCAGCCTAGCACCTCGATCAGCGTTTCAGACAAAAACTGCAAGTAAAGCAAGTGAAAGAGGAACAAAATGGCAGAGAAGTGTCAAGTGTGACAGACAAACCTGTATTACACCACGTACACACACACACAAACTCAGAGAATGTAATAGAATAGTCTGAAGACTCAGAGGTAATCCAGTCCTTATGGTTTCCCCTTTGATTTTTTTAATATACGCCCCAATCAAATGCAGCTATGGTTAATCTGCACTAGACACTGAGGAGAACACAACAAAAATGTAATTAAGCCCTGTTTAAATAAAGAATGGATTAAATCAACACTTCTGCGTATCATCTGTATTTACCCACCAAAAGCTTCAGGAGTTTAAACAGGAAGTGGAACCGAACCTCGAACCCTTGCTAACCATTGGATGGTGCGAACTTCTCGATGCCACAGCTGCTCACCAACTTTGAAGAGATAATCCCAGGCCGCCACAAACTTCTTCCAGAGCGGCAGGTATGGCCAGACGGACTGGGGGAAGAGGACGACCACCGCGGAGAGCCGGAACATCTCCCCCACGGAGTAGATGAACTTCTGCGTCTCCTCGGGCACCTCGTCGTTCAGGCAGCCCATGCGGCTCTCGAACAAGACCGAGCTGATCCCTGCCATCGGAAAGGAAGATGACACACCTGGCGGATGCTGGACTCAACAGGTCAAATCTGAAGCACCAAAGCGGACGAGGACGGAGCTTAAAAGAAAAGGATTTATCTACATTATGAACCTAAACTGCGCCCTCGTTTAGAGGTCAGAGTATGTTTATGATCATAAAAATCTGTCCTTCAGTATCATCTGCCTGTATCTAATCAGCGGTCAAGGTCGCGCGTGTTTGACTGAACACGGACACGTCAGAGCAGCTCTGGTGTCAGATGCTGAGCCCAGCAGACCAGGGCGGGACCGAGACGAGCCCCCAACGAGGCGTCCCGTACGATCGCACCAGATGAAGCGATTCCAGACAGGAAGCGCGGTTAAATAAAAGAGCGGAGGCGAGTTAAGACAAGCATCTGACCTTCAAAGGCGAACTTGTAGAGCTCTCCAGCCACGTCGTTGACCATCACCCCCCCGCCGTCCTTCGCCCTCAGCCACACCAGTTTTTCTAAGAAGTCCGTCACCACGTCGTTGATGGTGATGCTGTAGGAGGAGACGTGTTGGGGCTTCAACATCCGGGGATTCAGGATGCTGCGGATGCGCTGCCACTTGGCCCCCATTCTGCAAAACCGGGGGGGGGGGGGGGGGGGGGGGAAGAGAGTCACGGCCAGCGAAACAGAACAAGGCTCATTCGGGCGTTCCTGGGTTCCGCTCTAACCCACAGATTTCCCTGGAAACGGATCTCTGCGGGAATCTAAACCGAGACAAAAGTCTTTGTCTTAAGAGGGGCGAGTTCAGGTGGGGGGGGGGGGGGGGGGTATGGTTACTCATTCGTCCCAGAATCTTGGGTCACAAACACTGGAGGTGGAGCTGTGCGGGAAACTCCTCCAGCCACTTTTAGCCGGCCGACAGTAAAACCACACGGAGCGTTTGCTTTTTCCACTGTGGGACAGGCTCCTCCTCAGCGGAGCCACAGGTCGGGCAGGAAAGACTGAATACCAGAGCCAGGGCAACAACAACAGCCACAGGAGGAGCCGCTGCTGCAGGCCGGGCTCTGGAGCCTGAGGAGCTGCTCCCAGCTCAGCAGCATCAGGAAGAAGCCAGATCAGACCGGCAACAGGTCCCCTCCAGGCTGGGACGCCCTCCGAACACCCTAAAGCTTTTTTAGTTGATCTACATTAGACAGCGAAGGTTCTGTCGGTTCTGCGGCCCACAGGTGCTTCACATCCTGGGCCCAGTTGCTAAAATGTCGATGGGGAGAGCTTGAAACAGACTAATTTAATCTTCATTAACCCCCGTGTCAGTAAAATATGCCCGGGTTTGGGTGACAAATGTGCCCCATCAGCTACTGGGAGTCTGGATGTGGAGGTGCTGCTTACTCCGTCAGGGGTCCGTGGGCCTGGTTCCGGAGCGCCCGGTACCTCCTCCAGTGGGGCATGTCTGTCCGGACGGGGTGTCTGCCCTCCTGCCTGAGCACCTGCTCTATCAGGTCAGCGCTGGCTACGTTCACCACCACCATGGGCCCGTACGTGGACTTCCAGAGAGGCCCGTAGATCTTGCTGTGCTCCACCTTTGAGCAGATTCACAATTCAAATGAAGAGTTACTCCCAGGCTGGGAAAACCACAGAGAATTCCAGAACCAGAATCATTTAACAACCCAAAAAAACCCACGCACTACAAAAGGAAAGAGTTGACTGTAATTAGCAGTGGTGGCAGTTATTAATAACAAGTGTAATAACAGGTGTCATGTTACATGGAGCTCACAAAGACGCTCCTGTGTTTCTGGAAGTGGAATAAAGCTCCCCTGGGACCATGTTTCTGGCTCAACTTACCCGTCTGACCCGGTAAACAAGCGCACAAAAACGTGCGCTGTGGATGAAAAGACGCGCACGCAGTGCTGGCGCGCGCGCGCTCCACTTACTTGCATTTGTTGCGTTTTGGGTAAATATCCTTTAAGGAAAAGCCAGTTGAGGGTGGTCAGGAAGCTCGGGCCTCCCAGGTCCTCCATAGTCTTCTGCCTGACGTTGTGCTCCGTGATTTCGGTGGCCGCAGAAGATGCGTGGCGCCTGCGGGCGCCCGCATAGTTCACGGCCGTCCTGTGCAACCCCTCCCGGTGCGGGACGCTGGCTCGCAGTCCGACGGTCAACAGACGGTTCCTGAACATTTCGGGTCTCTCTTTTGTCTTTGCGGTGTCGGGTAGTTCCGGTCCAACTGTGCGTACGCGGGTGCGTGCGTGCGCTATGTGGATGACGTTCGATGGCTCTTCAGTAGCAGCAGAGCGGCCGTGCAGCCCTTTTAAATAGCATTTACTGGTCCCTGGACTTTGATACCGTCACAAACTTAGAAAAAATGCTGAACTGCGACAGAAGCCAGCGGTCCGAAAAACAAACAAATGTTCATCTTAGAGGCTAAAAAAGTAAGAATTTAGCTGAGGGAACACATACTCACGGTTTGGACATTAGTTACCGGTCAATTATTCTCCGTTTTGTTCAAGTATTAGAACACACGTTAATGTTCCACGCACCAATTAACGAGCACACTGGCGCCCCCTGTGGTGGAACCCCGCACTGCACCCACCCCGCGATGTTAGACAAATTCGTTATTTTCCACATTTCTTTTTAAAATGAGATTAAATGTGTAGCAACAGAAAATTAAGTCATATTAAAGTGAAAGTCTGCCAATATAGAAACACATAAATTCTGTTTTCTGTATGCATCCCTTCACGCCAAATATGACCTATTATTTATTTATTATAAGACTGATTATTTAAAGGTTTTGCTGGTTTTACCTGTTAACAGCGACGCCAGAGATCTGCGTGGTCATGAAGCCAAGTAAATGATCACGCCGTCTTCTTGTGTTGAGGGATCTGCAAATGTGTAACCAGTTCTACAAATAAAAGACTTAATCTGGACCCACTTTGCAAATATCAATGTAGATTCTTTTTATTTTTAGGTTCTCCAGGCAAAATGTAATTAAATAATCATCAGAAAAGTGAAAGGAATAAAAACATTAAGGCTAAAGCATAAATAACCATGATAAAATCTTTATTTTTCCAGTAAGGAAGTTTCACATAGTTTACAATTGATGGGTTTTTTAAGACATCTGGTGTCGTCAGGGAAACGCGGGAACTCAAAGTGGCGGCGGTCAAACTGGCAGCTACAGATACGAAAAGGCACCAGAACCTCCATAAGACTCACACTTAGGCTCCGAACTGATAAGAAACACAATTCATATTTGCATTTCCAATCTGTTCGTCCAATAAAATATATTGTCAATATATTACGCAATTCACTTTTGGCCAAAAATAGATTGAAATATACATTAGTTTCAAGTATTGTAGGTTTAAAGCTACCAAGCGTGACCAAAAGTCAGCCCGCTAAACAATCGTTCACCATTTAGCCAGAATTGGCACCCACTTTTTTAGCTGAAATGTCATAAGGAATAATTTAGAGACTTCTTATCTCGTAAAGCTGGAATAAATCATATAGTATCACAAAATCAGTCCAGCAGCCACTTGTTTCTGCCTAAAAGAAACAAAAACACAAAAATGCTCGAGGAGAACCTGCAAACTCAGGTCAAAGTCGAGCGTCTATCAAGCGAGGAGACGTTTGTGCTTCCTGAGAGGAAGCAGGGCGAGCGATTTCAAGTAAAGGAAGGCCACATGTGAAGAGCAGCTGTTTGCTGCCGCGTTAGCATTAGCACGTCTGATGACGCTCCAGGTCGACCTCGAATTCTTTGGAGAAGACCCAAGTGTTGGGGCATCGCTAACGGGAAGCAAAGGCAGCTAAAGCGAGTTTGGCTTCGGCCGGTCTCCGTTGTGGCTCCACCAAAACCTGCAGGAGAACGTCTCCGTACCCGTGAGCAGGCGAAACTGCTCAGCAGGAAACCACCAGGCGCTTCACTGGCTGCAGCTGGGATCAGAAACGATCGGTCACAGCCAGACGAAACGCCGCGGCCCGTTCCAAATCACCATTTACCGCTCTGCCTAAACACCCTAAACATCTATTCACACGCAAACTAAAGCTCGCCGAGCGTAAGAGCTGCATCTTTCTTTTGTTGCCAGTACAGAAGCAATAAATTATACTTGCTGCCAGAACGGTGGAGACGCAGAGACGAGTCGGTCCAAGGTTCTAGCTAACAACTAAACTAAAAGGTCTTGAACAGATCAGGCAGGCTGGGTCCAGCTCAGGGGTCCAGCTCAGGGGTCCAGCTCAGGGGTCCAGCTCAGGAGTCGCTTTCGCTGCCCGATTCACTCAGCTGGAGGTCGCTCTCTGCAGCAGATTAGCCGGACACACAACGTGATTTGGGGCTAAATGTCTGTAAACGTGCGTGTGAATATAGAGATGGTGCAAAGTGACTCACTGAGCGTGTTTATGAGTCCTCCCGCTCTCTCCTGGTGGCAACTGTTGGACTCGCTGCTTGTGCTGAGAACAGGCATGCTGTGCTTGGCCGGCGCCGGCGTCCGCACGGTCCGTTCGTCTTCCGAGTCGCTGCTGGAGCTGTCGTCGCTGCTGGAGGACGAGGAGCTGTTGGAGTCGGAGGAGCTGTCGCCGCTGCTGAGCTGGTCCATGACTCGTGCTTCTGCCATCAATTCTGCACATGCAAGCGGAAGAAAAGCTCAAGAAAGCTGGAAAATGCAGCCCTGAATCCACACACCGACACAGAGGTGGAGACGTGCTATGAATGCTAATAAAGTGACACATTCTGCCTGACAACACCTCTCTCAATGTCGTCCATGGGGGAATTTGGAGAGGCCTTCCCTTTGGGAGGGGAGGTCTTGGAGCTGGGGAAGGACTTGTTGTTGCTGCTGCTGCTGCCATTACTCTTCATCTGCTGGCCCAGACGACTGGTCTGCTGCTCCAGTCGAGAGTGGATCTTACTGCTACCTTCAGCTCTGCAAACGAACAAAAGAATAAGCAACAAAACCATGAAAGTAGAAGCCTTATGGGATGTAATTCTCAGTCACAGGACGCTTTTCCATCATCATGACAAAGTGTATAATCGTTTTGCCCCAAATGGAAACAAAGCAGCATATCATTGTTAATTTAATTTTACACACCTGGTCTTCTTTACGGCTATATTGCTATTGAGCTTTTCCAGTCTGTATTCGCCAGTGTCATGGTTGACAATCAGGATGCACTCTTTCATGTATGGCCTCTTGGATCCCTTGAAGACCGTTACTGGAGCGCTCGAGCCCTAGAAATATAACTATGCATAATTATGATAAATGCATTTCTAAATTCATCCACAATATAATTAGCGCTGAACTATAGACGTGCATACTGATATTTCAAATATACAATAAAATAGGTTGCAAAGACTGACCTCTAGATTGGGCAGAGTAATAGTAACTTGTTCTCCTTTGCCCACCTCAAGCTCCCCTTCACATGCTGTATCAATGGACGCTGGTTTAAAGTCATCTGTGTAACCAAAAAAAAGGGAATCAAAATTATTTTCATGCATTGATACTTTCTTTTGCAAGATGACTACAATTACGTGCACGACCCTTGGCGCTGCAGTGTTGGGCTTTACCAGTAGAGGGCGGCAGTGGACCGATTGGAAGCTATGCTAATGTTGGCTAAAATGTGACAGCTGGACTCGTCTCAAAAAGTTGACTATATTATGATGGCAGCACTTGGGTTTCAACATACTATAACTGTAGTAGCATCTGAAAGCTAGAAATAACCAGAAGAGCACGTTGAGAAGGTTAGACGCTAAGCAGCTGCTGGTCGATTTTAGCGATAATGCTAACTAGCATAGACCGATCTGCCAGACCCTAAATAAGACTTACATCGCACTGTGTGGTAGGCGCTTTTAGGATGTTTCTCGAAGGTTTCCCCCAATTTCAGGATGTGTTCTTGGGTATCAAAGTTGGAATACGCGGTCCCGTTCATTCTGAGCGTTTCATGAGATGTAACTTTCTGCTCTTCTTTTATCCGACAGCCATATATGGCGCAACTCACACCACCACGATGGTCCCTCAAGTCCCGCCTCCCCCGTTCTGATTGGTTAAATGGACAATTTATTTGCATGATTGACTCAACGTCTACCAATCAAAATTCCGTTACCACAGGCAGGCTTCAACGTTTGTAATTAATTTTATTCTATTGCGTATTTATGTGGTTTAATTGTTATGGTGTTTAAAATAACAGACTAGTCTGAATGTATCCTAATTTTGTTATTATCGGCAAATGTTTTGTCTTAATGGCATTTCACTAAAAGTGGTGTTTTGTTATTTACACAGAAATGCCTGAAAATTAACAATACTGTTCATGGTGTTTTGCAAATTTAAGAAAATCAGGAGTAGGAAAGCAAAATGTGAAGCCACATCGATTGGCTGAGCAGTAAACTGCTGGTCTAGAAGGTCTGCTGAGCAGGCCAAGCTGCAGCCAAACATCACTCTGAACTCCATGATACTTTGTGGCAGTGAAAATAATCTCTTTTCCTTTCTCTAAACTGATAATGATTCCTAAGCCTTAAACTCCTTTCCTGTCAGAGCTTTGCGGTGGGCATATGGTCGGCTGCCTAAGGTCATTGAAGGATCAACACATGAAAACAGCTCTCTTTTGTAGTGTGTATTGTGCAACATTTTATCGTGTGTGCATGTGCATCAAGGTAGTAACTGGTATAAAGGCCTGACTAGCAGCAAAATATGATCTCTAATGGCTCAGTTGTTCATTGAAAAAGAAAGAATAATGCCAACAAAGTTGTTATTTCAGCAGGGTTTAAATTCTGTTTCAACAATTTTCTGGAATCCTGTTTCACTGACAGATCTTTATGAATAGAACCAGCAGGGGTTTGTTCCCATGGCTAGAGGCAAACAGTGGCTTTTCTCTGGTGATATCAGTTACTGTGGAAGCCCTTGAACCACGCAGGAGGTAAAGATTACTGTTTCCAAGCAACTATCCACAACTTCACAGTAATGGGTTAGTGGAGCCACAGTGGAGGGTTCCCAGGTTTTTCAGTCCCATCAGGCAGAAAACATCAGGTGTTGTATCTCGACCTTTTAACTTAAAATAATAATTCAGTACCAGCGAATGGAAAGTGTTATTAGTTGACCAGAAAAACTGAACAAAAAACCATTGTGGCAGAGTGTAGTGTACAAAGAATAACTCATAAATAACCCCAGTTATCATCTATTTTAGTGGTTTTAATGTAGGTTTATATGTTTCAACATGTCTGGCAAAGACATCAGGAAAACAAATTTATATTATACTAATAGTGCTAATAATGCAGAGTACTAGGGATTTTGTTTTCAACAAGTTTGAGAGTGTGAAGAAGATCGTTTAGCTCCAAGTGACCCGAACCTGCCTTTTCCAGCTCAGCCAATCAGCATTAAGAGCATCGTTTGTCTGTGAGGGTGGTGTTGCTTTGACTGACTGTTGGAAACGGGAACTATAAACGTATGCACTGTGCATTACATTGTTTCCGGTATCCGCGTAGATTTTACTACTACTACTACTACTACTACTACTACTACTACTACTACTACTACTACTACTACTGCTACTACTACAATACTAATCAAAACTTGGAGGTGCAGTCTTCATAATAATTTTCATTTGTAGAAATTGACAGAAAAAATATCACTTGATTAATTTTAGATTTTGTTATTGGTATTGTCTTTATAGACTTGTATTTTTTGAGCAGAACGTATCCAAGTTTTATTTTTGGTATTGATGGATCTTAACAACATTCTAAATAACAGCAGGATGAGTAATTAAGCCACGTTTTCTTTTTTCTTTTTTTTTCCAGAAACGTGAATTAGCAGCACCTCCCGCAGTATTGCCTGGTTTAGCTAAATTGTGAACCGTCCGAGTGACAGTGAAGGCATCACTGTTCCCAAGGAGAACCCCGCAAAGCTGAGAGGTCGCGTGTCCGGGATCCGTCAAATCAGCGCGAGAGCGGAAGGGAAGCGGATCCGGCGATCGTGGTGTGACGCCGGTGTGAACCGTCCGGACCGTTCGGGTCTTGATCTGGAACTCGATCCAGGTCCGCGCAGGCTGATGTGAACCTGCTTCCTCGATCTGGATGCTGAAGATGATGAAGAAGCTGATGAAGAAGAGGACGGATCTGAAATCGATCCTAAATCAACTCTGAGTGAGTGACGTGCACGTGAATAGATTTTCTAAATCAGCTTTAAAACCCACAATGATCTCGAAAAGCAAATCTAGTGGTGTTTGATTGACAGGGCATGTCCATGGTTCTGCTCTGACCTTCACAAAAGTCTTTAAACAGGAGCCACTTGTGTAATTTTCCTAAGAATTTTAGGTTTTCCGCTCATAAATGGATGTTTTTGGGGTTACCGCTGCCCTCCTTCAGCCTACAATTGATCAGCTCTCATCTGTGATCCTACAAATGAATCATATCACAAGTGACCCAGTTCTTAGAATCATTATTAGAATTTTTAGAATCATTATTTTCACCGTTTTCTCTTGTGTTTGTTCTCTTTTGAAGGGGTGTATTTCGACAAAACTCTGCTTTCTGTTGTCATCCTGTTTGGACGCCACCAACAATGGCGGCGTGACAACGGGCACCACGCAGCATCTTAGCGACAGTAGCCCTTGTTTGTCCACCAAATCTGTCCTTTTAGACGTGTCACGATCTCTGACAGTGTTTCTTTTCGAATGAGCCTCTGCTCAGAGTTTTAGAGATGAGCCTTGTTTATTCCGGGGTGTTTGCAGAGGCAGAAGCATCGTTAACAATGAGCACCGGAGGTGGGACCCTGCTCCCAAATGTCAGTTGTGTTAACTTTTAAAAGCTCTCCGACGACGTTGTGATGCGAGTTGCTGGATTGTCCCGGGAGTTTGAGGAGGGGGGACTAGTTTGTCAGCAGAGATAAGTGGAGTAATCCATTCCTTTATTATTCCTGTGGCGGACTAATGAAAGCACTGAGCGGGCTTTAATCAGAAACAGTCGTGTGCTGCACAGCTGAATCTGCACCGCGCACAAGCGTGCACTTCCTCACTAAATGACACTAATCGCATTATGGGATGCTGAAGAGGAAAAGCCAGTCAGAACACGGCCCGTGCAGCAGAACCCCAGTGCCATGAAATCCTCTTCACAAATGCAAGCGTAGCTGTATGTCCGACCCCCCCCCCCCCTCCCCCGGACGCCCCTCTGCCATGTTTTTGAGGATGGCCGGACTCGTGCATCCAATACAAGCCGGTCTGGGGCCGACCGAGCCTCCGGGGCTGATGGGAGAGTTGGCCGACTTCCAGGCTGCAGTCGGATAATGTGAACAAATCTGGGAAAACAAGACGCAGTTTCTTTGTTTTATAGTAGGAATGTAAAATACGGCTGAGCGGGAAAAGCATGAATATTGGATGAAAGTGGGCCTGCAAAGTGTTCTGAGCCTCGTGGGGGATCCTGGAGGTTTTCGCCTCGCTAGACGCGATGCGGCAACGCCAATTTTTTGGGAACTAGATTCAGAATTGACAGGTCCAAAGAGTCTCATGGATGCAGAATCTGGAGTATTCATTAGCCCCAAAGCTCTGTGTTCTTTCTTTGAACGGCTTCACCTTTATTATTCACGTCTTTTAAACAACCAACAAAAGAACCTGAGTTAAGGACAGCAGAATGCTTTAAATGAACTTATTCAGGGTATAAAATGCTAATTTCTTACTGTTTCCATTAACCTGGAACTTTAGCTAACGGCATCATCGCAGAATGTGACGCGCAGATGCTGCTTTAGATGTTTTTCTTGCTTCCTGTCTGTGAAAGGATGGAAAAAAAGAGTTGGGTCAATGTTTTCCCGCCAGCTGCAGACGGGCTCGCTTACGGACACACCAACACACACACTGGCACTGAACCAGAGTCAATAACACTGGATTTAATGAGACAGGTCCATCACTCATCCTAAGCCAGCAGAACCGTCGCAGGTGGACTGAGGAGCTCCGGCCTCTGGTTCTGCCCTAAGACAGTAAAATTACCTTCCATTAACTTATTGGTTGGAGCTGCCTGCTTTTTAAGTTCATTAGCGTTCAATTACAGAGATGAAGCAGCATTGAGTAAAAGGCAAAGTGATTGTCATCAGGGTGGTCATTTAAAGGATGAACGGTGTCGTTTGTCACGGTAGCAGAGCCGCTACGACCACGGGAATCGTTTCAATACACGAAGACACGGACGATGAGACGCCGCTGGGTTATTTGCTCAGGACTGAGAATAGAACATGATGAGGGTTTTGTTCGTGTTTGGTCCGGTTTATTCCGCCGATACAAACCGGCGAAGCGTCCCTTTAAAGTGTAAATGAGCTACTTGACCCCGGGCAGAACATATTAGGTCAATAAAAAGAACAAACTGAATAAAACATGTTACTTCTCAAACCCAAAAGACACATATAAGCTAAGAAGCCTGGCAGCTTCACACACCAAAGCCACGTGGTTCAGTGCGACAGTATCGTAGCGTGTACGAGGCATCACTGAGTTCTATAGGAACAGTTCAGTGGTGCTATGCTAGCTCTGTGCATCGCTCGGGCTCACCCCCCCGCCCCCGCCCCCGCCCCCATGTCGTGGTCACAGCTGCGTCCACAGCCACTAACGGCAGCATCACCAACAACATGTCATTACCTGCGTGTTTAGGAATCGCGGTAAACAAAAGGCCTCGTGCACGTGGAGGACAGCCCGGAGTCACTCTCCCCATTATAGCCATCCCATAATTACCGCTGGAGTAATTAAGAATAAGGCAGCTGTGGCTACTGTGACTTCCCCCCAGCTGATGTCGAGAAATGCCTCTGGCGGAGGTGAAAAGCTAATTATGCCCATTTGGACTAAATGTCTAAGTAAACACACACACACACACACACACACACACACACGTTTTAAGCATGATAATGCTGTTAACGAGCCCTTAGCTGGTCGACTGAAGCAGTTGCTCCTTTGAAGCCTGAGAAATTATGATTAATGATTATTATTATGTTTTCCAGGATGATATAGAAATGAGCTGGAAAAAAAAATGTTGGAAATAACACCTACACAACTATTGTCTGTTTAGACATTTGCTAACATTTTGTTGTCTAATGTGTCAAATTACTTCCTAAAAAAAAATGCAGCCATGTCATTAAATGGTGAATATGCCAAGAAGGAGACATAGAAAAGCTGCAATGATTTCATTTTAATAGAACTGTGTTTTATTGCTTGGTCTAAGAAATAAATTTAATAAGGAATTAATTGAAAATGAACTTTTAACAGGAAGTGGATGTTGTTGTTGTTTTTAATAGGCTGTGGTTTAATAGGCTACGACTATCTCAACCAGAACATTTTAAATCCCACTGCTGTTTTCCTTCATGATAAATTAGTTGGCTCATTAGTTAGCTCACTAGCGCAATGCTAAATGATTATATGCTAATGTTAGCCTTATGCCACCAGTTTGCAGTAGCACACTGACACTTTAGAGAGAGAAAAGTTCGGTCTCTTTTTCCACCAAAGGTTCCTAGAGATGAAATGCTGACGGAAGCACTTAGCATCCCTGCTCTGACAGGCTGATGCGCTTGGCTGGTTTGGTTAGTAGCATCTTGACAAGCAGATGACGTGTGACGGTACATCAGGCTCATTTTCTTGGTGGTTTCCTGCTCACGTGCTCCCGTGACTGACCTGCGAGCTGCTTTACCCTCTGACCCAGTGGTGATAATCAGAGCGAAGATGGAGGCGTTTCCTCAGCACGCGGCAGCAGCTTCCTGTCAGCGCAGTCATCTTCTAACAGCACCGGCCTGGCTGACAGCCCCCCCCCCGCTGAGAGACCTGTCCACCTATCATCTGGTGGAGCCAGGAGCCCCTGCTGGGCGCACGCCGCTTCTCCCCCTTAGTAAAAAGCTTTTGTTTGGAACCTTTCCTCTCTTTTAGCTGCGTGTTAAACACCTCAAAATCACCTCGACAGCAGCTACATCAGAAGGTGTTTAACGAGAAGCTCAGACAATGATGTTTGATGGTGACACTTCCATGTCCTGACCCGTCAGTGGTGCCATTTTGAGTGTTTCCTGGCGTCCAGTCGCACGAGAGGATCTAGTTTTAAACGCGCCTCTGGTTGCCGACGTGAAGACGCTCTTATAATAACAGCAGGTTTTTACCCAGGCAGCCATGACAGCAGGCGCTACGGCAACACCTACCAGGCCTGTCATCACCTCCAGGACCAGGGAACGTGGAAGTGACGAGCGTGTTTGGCCTTGGTTCCTACAGGAGAATACGAACAGATGTCAAGTGGGAACCATCGGAACATTTTAGAATCTTGTCTTCTGTCGTCCCTCTTTTTAAAGAGGAGCTCTCCGACGGAGCGAATGTTCGCCCGAGAACATTTCCTTCCTCTCCGGGAACACACGCAGCGGCATTGTTCTCCATCCAGACGGGGTTCTGCACCCGTGTCTGCACGCGAGGTCCGTTTTCCTCCGTGCGATGTGCAGCCAGGTGCAGAATGTTAACGCGCCCCCTCCGACGGCCCCGAGACGGCTCCAGCCTGAGCGTCTGTGTCTGCCAGCGTCCTGTCAGCTATCAGGGACGGAGCACATCTTTCACCAGGAGGCGGGATTATGCCGGCAGCCGCTGAGTCAGCGCATCTGCGCGGAGGCGGGGTCGAAGATCAGCAGCCTCCCAGAGGAAAGCTCAGCTCCCAGAGGTTGGAGATGCAGGAGAAGCTGCATCTGCTTCACCGGTTTAGCTGCTCAAATATGGAATAAAGTGTGGGAGTGTTCTCCCGCTCCCCCCTTTCCCTCTCTTCCCCGTCTCCCCCCGTCATCTCTGCAGTGCCCTCCTGTCCACCTTGTTGGCTCTCTCCTGTTCCGCCCTCCCCGTTAGCATCCCTGCTGGATCCAGGCTTCGTCCTCGGGCTTCCGGCTCGTTCCTGCCGCTCCCGTCCTGCTGACATTCATCCGCCTTGAATATTCTGCATCGTAATATCCCTCATTCACCCGGCGGCATTGATGTGTAAATGTTTCTGATGCCCAGAGACGGTTGTGAGCTGCGGGTTCATTCGCGGGTCTCTTTGGAAACGAGTGCGGAGGGAATCGACTTCTAGGAAAACACGCGACGCTCCGTTTTTAATATTCCGTCGGCTCCACCTGTTTCCTCTGGGGAGCCAATTTGGTCAGGCTTTATTGGTTTAGGGGAAATTAGTCACCAGCAGCTTAATCCTGCCGCACATCAAACGCAGCACAGATCTGTGTTAACGAGGAGGAGATGAATTAAAGGCGGGCGCACGAGGGAGGGATGCAGATAGGAAAGAAACGGGTAAATTGATAGCTTGAAGGGAAAATTGGATCAGCAGAGGCGGGTTTATTTATCGTACAGCTCCTGGTGAAAGGTCCAGGTCCAGGGTTTGAGACCATGCTGGCATGTGCAGAGGGAAACCGCTCTCTCTCTCTCTCTGTCTATGTCTCTCTCTCACGCTCTCTATATTCATTCGCTAACACGTTGAAAAATGTAGGTCAGAGAACTATTTATTTCCGTAATATCGAGCCCTGCGTCACTGTAACGAGCGTATGGAGTCGCTGCTGAATCGGGTTATTGGGTCACGGCCCTTTCACGTGGCACCATTGACCACAAACACCTTCATCCTGATTCCCTGGTGAACCGTTGGACCCTGGCGAGGTGTCAGAGACGGGACGGAGAGAAAAATGAGCATCTCAACCAGTTTGTGTGGCATCAAGCGTCAACAGTCGACGACTCGGGGGGTGAGAACCGGCTCTAATTTACGGCCTCATCACGCAAAAACACTGCCGCCCTTGACAGGAAGCTTGACTGGAGGCTCCGTTTATTGCTTTTCTAAAGACTCGATGTGTTTTCCTACCCTTCAGCTTCCGATCTAAACTCCCCCGGAGGTTTATTTCCACGTCAGTGGAGCCGGTTGACAGTTTAAATATGGCTCGGCGCGTCACGCCTGCGGCGGCTTTAATCCTTATCTGCCGCGGCCTCCGCCCGTCTGCAGCCGGCCAACCGCCGCTGTTTTGGCTGTCAGGCATCAGAGCGGCGCTGTCCCACCGCTCCCCCGCGGTTGCCCAGCAATGGAGTGCCAGACCAACCCGAACTGGCATGAGGAGCATTCCGCGTTTACACACTCCTCCCCGTTTAGCCGCGGGGGGCCATAAACAAACCTTTGTTCCTCCCCAGTAACGGCTCTGGTGCAGCAGCGGCGTCTCCACACGGTTGCCTTTTTTTTTAAAAACCTGTTTGTTCATCTTGACAAACGGCTCAAAGTTCTCCCTCCTGCTGCTGGTTGGTGGGGGGGGGGACCTTCGGCGCTAAAAGCCGGCTCCTCCCCCGAGTCGTGGAAGTCGTGCTAAATTTAGCATATCTTAAAAAGTAATGGTGGTTTTCGTGGCGTTGGAAGCCCACAACGCTCGCGCGCTCTCACCCGCGGCTCAACGAGGCGTCATGAATTATTGAGGCGATGGTGGAGCCCTCATAAATTATCCAAGCGTGTGTCGCCGGGCGGAGCGGGCCGGCAGAGAGGTTACCTCTCGCTGTGACCCCGCGGTGTCACGAAGGGTCCCCCCTCGCCACGGGGGCACCCCCTCTGCCCACCTGACTGATAGTCAAGCGTCCTCTTTGATGCATCTATGTGACCATTAGCATTAGCAGGAGACCTCTGGGGGGGTCCTCCATTGAGACTTTTACCTTCCCCCCTCGTGTAGGCTGAACATTGATTGGTTGTTGTGTGAGGGTGCCTGTAAACTGATGCTGAGGTTGCTTTGAGGGGGGGGGGGCGGCAGGTGTTTCCTGAACACACCCCCTGCGGTGAGCCAGCCGCATTGATCGTTGATAATGGTTCCACCAGCAGGACCTGAGATCAGCTCAGGTCCTCCCCTGCTTTTATTATGGATTCTTTTCTGTCTGATGTTCCCGTAACTGTGTTGCCCCCCCGACCCCCCAACAGCCAAACACAACCTCTTGATGTCAGATATTTATGGTTTATTCCATCCGTGCAGATCTGATTTGTGAATAAGGAACCAGGTATATAAAGCACAGCTTCATTAATCCTGTTTCAGCCATTCCAGGGAATGTCGTCTAAAGTTTTGTCCTTCACAGCTAAAAACACTTAATCCTTATCTCTCAAGGTCAGTGCGGCCGCCCTAAACCTCCAATAAAATGTATCGGCTGTCCCTGACATAGTTAATATCAGAGGATGGGATTCTTTGTCTCTAATGAGTCTCGGGAACGATTAATATTAGCTCTCTGTGTGGATGACCAGGAACGTGGTTCTGGATCTTTGGACCGGATTACCTTGTCACTGGTGTGAACTTGTGGACGTGATCCAGGTCATGGGCTGGCCGAGCAGCTGTCACTGCGTCCTGACCGGAGGGAGTGGAGCAGGGCAGAATTAGGGATTAATCAAGTGACGTGGGGGGGGGGGGCAGCACCTGCCCGAGCTTTGAGACGGGAGCAGAAAGGATGGAGCAACTTCACAGCCGCTTCCTGGTTTCCATGCCAACCACGAGGGCTCTTCACACAGGGAGCATGCTCAGTTTGGCTCCGGTCCCTGTAACAATAGCCGGTGAGAGAGCTCACACGCGCTCACACACACGCTCACACACACGCTCACACACACTCTGCTCCAGCCCTCGGTGGGAGCGACAGGGAGCGGAGAGGCTGCGTGCTGAGCTCAGCACACACAAACACACACTCCGTCGTCACAAAGGTGAGTCCACAGAGCTGATAATACTCCGATCTGCGTTCGGAATGTTGGGTTTTTGCTGGGAACGATGGAGACGGATGCTGTCGAGGGAATGGGGGAAGCATGTGCTCTTCTGTCGGACGTATTCTTTCAACTCTCCGCTGTGTCCCGCGTCCTGCGTCTTTTGATGAATGGCAGGAACATGTTGAATGTGCCCAAATGCAGGAGTGGTGGTTGACAAAGCTGGGATGGCTCCATAATTGATGCATCCTTGTATGGAGGAAAGTCCGAGGCTGACGGCAGGTGTAACACGATGCTTTGCATGGACACTGATAGCTCCTCTGTCTTCTTCTGACAGTTAGGCCCAGTTTTATGACCCACTGTGTGCTTATTAAGATCAGTCAGGAGCTGTAAAGCTGCTGTTTTAAGCGGGTTTCTCAAGCGGGTTTAACACACTCAAAGGTGTGAGTTGATACACACACAGCCAAGATGAGCAGCTTCTCCTCATAGATGACTGACCTGTTCAAAGCAGTGTGTGGCCGCCTGTCTGCGCGTGCGCGCGCGCGTGCATGAGCACAGTGTTAAAGATATCTGTTATCTTGTGGCATTGGCCAATTTCTCTAAGAGAGGCATCCTCTCACACACACACACACAGACTCACTACTCGCCTCCACATGATTAATTGTTGTGTCGGATGAATGCCTAGTCCGTCAATAGTGTTTTCCTCTTTCCTCTCCTCTGTGTGTGTGTGTGTGTGGGGGGGGGGGGGGGGTTGTCTAAGCCCGCCTCCCTTAGAGGAATTGGGCTACATTGCTGTGCTACACTGTGAGAAAAGCACATTTTACCAGCAAAGTCGAAACATTTTTGCGAAGTTAAGACATTGTGGCTGCTCCACGGAGCTTCCAAACCCACTGGAGGGTTGAGACTTGGTTTTAATGTTAGTTATGGCAACGCGAGTCCTCACAATGATAGAAGAACAACCATGTGTTGTGTGTGATCAATAGCCCTGAATATCCAATGACCATGTAGATGTTTAACCTAAGGGCTTTAAAGCAGGTATAAGGGTTAAAAAAGCTAAATATATTGAGCATTTCTAACCAATGAAGGATGAAGAGTAACAGGGGGTGTTCAGCTCACCCTCATCATCATATTTGGTACAAACACCAGAGTTGCTCATTCATGAGCTTTGTTTGGTTTCCAGCATTTATTCCAAGTTCTGATTGTTGTTTTGCTGTTTTTTATTTACTGTTAATGTGAATATCAGGAGGCATTTTGTTCCTATCTGCTCCTAAACTGAGGAGGTAGAAAACAGGACATGCTAGCTCATCCATTTTGGGAAGAACACACAAATAGGACCCCTGAGGAGGGGACATAAGGGCTTGCTGAGAGAAAAGGCGGGATGAGAGAAGCGGTGGAAAGATAGATGGCAGACAGACAAAGTTGGGATTCACCCTGCGGGAAATTGGAAAATAAATTGAGTTGACACAGACAGGTTTGCATAGTGATATTGACGCTGGGGAGCGAAGCTAGGACGCTGGGCTTCCAGAGGTCACCACAGGCTAATCGTCTCTGTACCCAACTGTTAGCATGAGCCACAGGCTTCTTCTGGTTAGCAATTCAGAGTTTCATCCACCATTGATAAACCGATATGTGTGTTGGGCTGCTCAGCGCCGCCTGGCCCTGGAGCACCACTGTAAACGGAGATTAAAATAGCCCTCTGGTTTGATCTCCAGTCCAAACCAGGAGGAGGAAAGTGTTTCTCAGCAGCAGATCTGTCAGACAGCTCGGCTGTGGGAGCGTACCGTGGGAGTACGTTCTGCGTGAGGCTGGACGGAATATAAAGTGTTGCCCAGAGTGCTATGCCAGGTTTGATTTCCAGAGCTTTGAGGGTGTTGATGGACCTGGAGCGGACAACTCAGACAGACTGTGAATAAAGAGAGAAAATAGGAATTTTAATCGGCTCCTTCCCATCGTCTTTTTCCGCCAACACATTCCTTTCCTGGATGGATGACTTCCTGTCATCCATCCAGGAAGTTTGTATATATCTGTGCTTTGTTCATATATGAGCGTAATTAGGTTTCCTTCTTCAGGTTCATAAATGGTGAGAATGGATCCGAGGCCTTCCCATCTCATTCCCCTTCCTCCAGTCTGCTAATCACATCCTTTAGACTCCTCTCTTTCATTTTCATCCCTTCATAGCAAGTATGCCCTTGACTTCTGGAGGAGAGAGACGGAGACAGGGAAAAGGGGCTTTTCCTGCACTCCTCCCTTATTTCCTCGCTCTCCTTCAGTCATTTCGAGAACGTCTTCCTCGTTGGTGTCTGGGGGAGCCGCTCGGTCGATATCCAGGCAATGATGGATCTCTGATGGATGCCTATTAAAGATGGCAACGAGCTGACAAGAAGGGCTTTTTGAACACATCGACATCCCTTCGGCAAGGTCAAGGGTCGGCATTGATCCGCAGATGAGAGCACGCGGATGAATCCTAAACAATTGATTTACGCTGCTTGTCACAGATTCATGCATTTCAAACATCTCAGCAAGTTCTGAACGAACCAGGTGGTTTTTTTCCTGATTTTTAGGAGGGCAGGACTCACCCGGTGAGCTCACGTCCTCCTGCACCTCCGGTGGTGACACATGCACGTGTCCCACCCCTGTTGGGTCGCAAGCGTGCAGCTAAAAAGCTGATTTCGCTGTTGGTGTTTTGTAGGTGTTTTGCAGACTTTAGGTCTAAATAAATGATTGGAGTGAGAGATCACTGTCCCTGATTGTCTTGTCTTCCACCGGCGCCTCCTTATCCAAGCTTCTCCTTTCGTTCCTGGCGATGAGAGTGACTCACGTTACATCTGCTGCCCAGCAAATCCTCGCCTACCTTATTACCCTCCTCGGGTTTATTAAGGGGACTGAAGGAATGACGGCGCTGGATTTGCATGTCCTCCCTTTGTTCCACCAGGTTCCCTTTTTTTCTTTCCGCAGATTTCTTCTTTTTTTCTCAGTGGTGACAGACCAGTCAGACTGTGTGTGTGTGTGTGTGTGGTGTGTGTGTGTGTGTGTGTGTGTGTGCGTTTTGTCTGCCTGTGCCATGAAATGAAATCGATATTACATTTGGAAGAAACACTTGGATTTCAGGGTGGTATAAAACAGTCATTCAAAAATCCATTAAACCGGAAGAAGAATGACACAAATGAAGCCGGCATCAGTGGAGCCTCCTAATCTTTCCGGGCTCTCCGTGTTTATTGCTCATATCACACTCCGGGTTTGCATGAAGTGGCTCGGTGAGGTGGAAGGGACTCTTTTCTCTCCTTTAATGGAGGTGATCCGGAGGTGTTTGCTGTCTGCTCGCTGCATAATTTATCTGACCTCCGTCTCACAACAATTAATAGATGAATGGGACCGAAGTGACCTGGAACACAGAACCAGAACCAGCAGGACGTGGAGCCCTGGAGCGGCTGCCCATCAAACAGTTATTTTTCTTTACCACATTTACCTCTTTTGGAGCTTTTGGGTTTAGTGTAAAATTGAATGACTCCAAGGTTCTTGTCTTGTCTACAAACGTGACAATAGTGATACGTGTTGGCAGCCACGGAGGGGGGAAGGCCAAAGGAAGACTCTTATCATCAGTTTATCTGGGATTCTGGAGTCAGACTGCATGTCAGCAAACTCTGCTTTCACATTTCCATCTCTGTTCACGGTCTTTGTGTGTCTCCATTGTCAAACAACAAAGAAGACAAGGGCAGCTCTTTGTTTTAACGGACAAAACTGAAAATTAAGCAGGCTGAGAATGGAGAAATGATCCAGTCTGAATGCATCCGCAGCATCAGCAGCGAGGCCATTTCTGCCGTATTCATGTCCCTGCTGAGCTGCTTTCCATACTCACAGCCATAATTAACCCTCCTCCACTTTGATGTCAGTGTTTAGCATCTCTTAGACCCACCCTGGCTCCCATGCCTCCCCTCTCATGAGCCCGGTGGGGTAGGTGATGCTCACAGTGCCCCCGGTTGTGCCTCATTAACCTACATTTCTGCTGCTGATGGGAAACGGAGGTTTATTCACTTCATTTAAGCAAAATTGGGTTGCAGCTATATTTTCCATGTTTATATTCATTCTTCTGGCCACATCTTGTCAGACTGATTTAGGAAAAGCCCAAATTTAGGTCTGGAAAAAGCATCTTTCTGCATGTATGATTAAAAAAAGGGCGATTTGTCAGGTTTAAAATCCTGGAACGCCGTGACCATGGAAGCAGCTGGTGAGAACTCAGAGGACACAACAATCCTGGGTCTGACAGCCACACCTGAATGTGTCCTGCAGCGCTTTATGCCCCAGAGCAGCACAGTTGTTGAGCGTCTCTGCGTCAGTTACGCAGAGCTTCGCCGGTCCCCCACCCGCGCAGGAGTCTATGAAGATAATGACGCTCCCATCTTCTTAGATATGAGACGACAGATAAGCATCACGGTCGCTGTGACTGGAGGATCATCTCTGGAGAGTTCAGTGGATCCACTTTCACAGGGATTAAGATCGGGATTAACAGATGGCTGGAGAGCAGTTCTGCTGTTACAGGCAGGCTCTTTACAGCCATCCAGGCCTCACGTTCTGGATGTTCTCATGCTGCCAAGTTGCCTGCTTGGGCGTCTCTCCCGACCACTGTGTTGGTTGACACAGTGACCTTTGATTCCATTATTTTGGATGGCATCAGAGAGCAGGGTCCATTTGAGGGAAAAAAGGTGTTTGGGTTCATAAATCATTAGCAAGCAGCGAAGCCAAAACGGCCTGAAAGCCCAGCTCAGCGTGCTGATGTTCTCTGCAGCGTTGCGGCCTCACTTGAGCTTCCTGTCACTCTCCTGCTGTGTCTCCCCGCTGTGCTAACAGAAGCTGAACAAGCAGCACAACGCTTCACGTTAGGACGCCCTCTGAGTTAAAAGACTTCAGCACAGGTGGAATTTTAAGGCTGTTTAAGTGTGATTACTGCAGCCGCTGGGCTGGGCTTTCAGAGATAAGGGTTCTGAATCAGCCAAAATTCCACCCAGAACCATCAAATCAGGGGGTGATGACGTCTCAGAGGACAGATGCTTAAAGATAAAGGCGCGTTTTACAGTCTAAAGAGAACCAAAAGGATTCTTGGTATTCCCCTGGGGGGGGGGGGGGGGGGGGCTTGTGGTATCAGAAGATTCTAGTTAAAACTGTTATGTTTTAGAGGCCCAAGATACGACCTCACTGGTTGTCAGACGAGGCCATTAGATTAGAAAAAGGGTAAAGCTTCAGTAAAGGTTCTCAAACCAACGAACATGAGGGGATTTAAGGGGAGCTCATTGTGCGTCTGTCCTGAACACATAAAACCTTTAAAACCTGAAAGGGTTGAGAGTTTCCTGTGTTTACTGACAGCGTGGCTCCCTCATGAAAGTCCTCCTGGACTGTAGAGCTCTACATGGACCAACCTGTGGGCTTTAGATATATTTAGACATGGTGAACGTCTTCTGTTCGCTGTCGATGAAACGTGGCGTTAGATTTGAGTGTTCCCAGGAGGAATTCATTTGAAGTGTGTGTGTGTGTGTGTGTGTGCGCGCGTGTTTGTGTGTGTGTGTGAGAAAAACCTGTTGTTGCCATTCTTTTGCTACTAAATGTTACTTCTCATTATGTTCACCTGTTTGGTTCTATTTATTTCATAGAAGCACAGAATTTGACACACACACACACACACACACACACTGCACACTGGACTGGCTGGACCAGATGTACGAGTGTGTGAGCTGCCGTCTTCAGGGACCACTGGATGTGCCGCATTGTCACGTATTTTCCATACATTATTCCTGATAAAATGTGAATGGAGTTAAGCTGCATCCTCTCTGCAGGGGGGGGGGGGGGGGGGGCACTGGAAGGCCAGCCAGTCATCCAGCACTCTTGGGAAGTGGGGGGGCGTTCATTTTCAAATGACACTTGTCAAAGCTGTGGAGGATGCAGCCACAGCACTCTCTCTACCCCAGCATCCCACTGGGGGCAGGGGGTAGGGAAGGAAGCTGTCGGCATCACAGGACATGTGATCCGACTCTTTTTGGGGGTATGCGGCTGAAGCTTGTGGTGCATTCAGGGACTGGAGGAGCAGCGAAGATGAGGTGAGATGAGATTTTCATTGCTTTTGTCGTCATCGCCGCAAGCCTCACCCTCACTTGAGTTTCTTTGTTTTAATTCCAGCGTGCTGGCCTACATATTCATGTCTGGGACGCAGCGACGTTTGGAATGTGCTTTGTCTCAGCCCCTCATTGTGTGAGAGGCAGCCTGTGTTCAGAGTTACAGCTTTAAGATGTTTATTAGTTAATACCGGCTGCTCTTTTCTGAATCCCTGGGTTTGAGGCCAAATTTGCTGCTCAGTAAAGTTTCCAACTTTGTTTTAATTTGTAAAAGCCGATGTATTTGAAGCCAAAACCAAATTCCTGGGGACTTTACCTCATTATGGGTTCAGCATTCCGTGATTGGCCACTAGGCGGCGTTTGCACATAAACGACCAATAAATCAAACTACAAACTGCACCTCTGTCAGCAGATCATATTTCCTGGTGACCCCCGACACGTCACCTGTTGTTTTTCAGGAGGGAAAAGCTGATTTGACTCCTTTATGAGTTGCAGTTATTATATCGTTGTGATTATGTTAAAGAGGAAATCGGTGTTGCTTGGAAACGATTATCAGCAAACTGATTGGATGCACACGCGTGTAAGCAAGCTTTCAGCATGATGCATGTAATTAGCTCTTCTACTCTGACAGAGAGGCACTAATTATGTAACCGACGCGACCCCTGATTCAGCCTGTGATGCAGGACAGGGTTTGTCTTACAGTATCGGGGCCCATTTTTTATTCAAGCCTCGGGTTTCGAGCCCTGCGTGGCTCCTGCCTGGCAGAGAGGATCTCCACTCCTGCACATTTGTTGACATGTTTAGACGCAGCTCATTGACTGAAAGCTTTTTTTCTTCTGCCTCCTTTTTCTTGCAGCTCGGGGCCACGTCTGTCTGTCTGTCTGTCTGGGTGGGAGCTCCAGACGTTTCGCTGTGCTGGCCGCGAGGGCGCTGTGGGACTCGAGCCAACGACCTGCGCGAGGAGAGAGGCGGCATTTAAGTGTGATTAAAATGGGGTACGTGAAGAAGATCAGACAGCACGTTGCCTGCAGCTGAGACACGGGATTATTTTCAAAGCTGAACCCTGCGAACGCGGCGGTGATGGCTGTTGGGTAACCTCTGCCCCATCAGAGGCGCGCTGCCAGCGAGCCAGACTGACTCACGCAGGAACACGCCGAAATTCATGGACAGAGATCGACGGTGGTAGACAAAATCTATAGAGCAAGTCATGATGAGCTGGAGAAGCTTCCATGACTCCAAACATGCAGTTTCAAGCTAAGTTTAAAGGCTTAAGGCTGATTTCTAAAGAAATCCAGGTTTTTTTGTGATGAACAAGCTTCTATTGTTATTCCTTTGCTGCTAAATGCTGGTTTGTCATGTGGATTAGGGTATTTCTTATTACATTTACCTTCTTGACACAGGTGAGAGCTGCTGGTACCGTTAGAAGTGCTGAAAATCCAGAACCGTATCTCGGATCGTTACACACTGAACTTCTCTTGCGTTTTTCTGTGAACTTCAAAAAAATCCCAGAAAATTGATGGTTTATTGTATTATCACCAAATATAGTAATCCCCTGCAGCTGACAGGATCAGTATTCAACTTTGGTAAAGAATTCACTATCCAGCAGCTACTGAGCTGATCCCATTGGCGAGAGTTAGAAACACACCCTGGACAGGTCACCAGTCCATCATGGGACACGACACCATTCACTCATACTTAAAACTAATATGCATGTTTTTTTAGACTGTAGGAGGAAACTGGAGTGCCTTGAGAGTGCTGGTCCTTGTATAAGAGTCAAGTTTGTCTCCACCAAACTGTCTATGTTAAACAGATGACAATCTGAAATCACATTAAAAAATGAGTGCCAGTTTGTAAATGAATAATTCATTGGAAGTATACGCTTGGAACAGTTGCAGAACAGTTTGTCCTCACATTTTTGGCCACGTAGTTTCAAAATTAAGGATTCTGCTGTGTCCAAACGGACTTTTATGTGCATTCATTAGGGTAGACCCTTCACAGACGTCCACCATTGCATCTGCAGGAACCAGCAGCCGTGCATGCTGGGATACGGGTGGCAAACTTCCTGTCCTGGATGAATAATTCGTCCGCTCGTCAGCTCTGGAGCCGGAGAATGTGGACAGGGAGTAGCTCTCCAAAGATCCTTCATACAGTATTTCAGCCGGAGTGGAGACATGCTTGGATGGCTGTCTGATGTTCAGAGTCACATGGTCACGCTAATTAAACCCAGATCTTAAATATCAGCCTTCTTCACCCTTAATGACTCTTCACACATGAAATAGTGGAAAACATGCTGAGCAGCCAGCTTAGCCAGTGGGATTGAAAACGTAATGTTCTTTTCTACAAGTTTTTACTTTTGGCATTCATTTTCTTCCCGATATTAATCCCTGTAAAAGTCTAAAATCCACGGGACAAGTCCAAAATGTAGAGGCTTCTTCTGTAGCTTGAATCTTTTGTCATACAGATGCGGGTTTATGTCTTGTGTCAGTGGAGGTTGCTGGGTTGTCTCTGATCTCCCCGTCTCATTAGTGATGCTGCAAAGGAGTACTTAGAGTGGCATCAGGGAGCGTTTGAATCTAAAATTGATTTAGGTTTTATTATACACATAACGCATCAGAGACCAGGCCTCTGAGTCCCTGTTTTATTACAAGAGACATCATTTCACCAGGAGTCGCCATAGAGGCGGGATATAATTTGAGGTCTATGGTCGTTTGGGCTGGGAGACGGGTGTTCTGTGTGCAGTCATTGGAACCGGAGAGGAAGGAGCGCTGTGCACTCAGCCCCGAGCAGCCAGCTCTTTTAGCTTCTGGCTAATCTACAACAGCTATCTGATTAGTCAGGAGAAGGCAGCGCTGGACGCCAGTGCACAGCTGAGCAGTTATCTTCATCAGTGTCCCCTCAGTTTACAGCTTTCTTTGCTTTTCTTCCATTTTTCCTTCCACCCTTCCCTTATATGTCCCTCTATCTCGTGTCCCAGCAGCAAGAAAAACAGAGTAATAATCCATCCATTATTATTCCTGCAGAGAATGAAAAAAGGGGAAGCCAGAGGGTTTGTACAGGGAATCGTTTATATGAAATGGATGTGATTATTCTGGAGACGGAAGCACGCTTCGGAGGCAGCGCGTCTGGGATCGGAGCCGGGCATGTCTAATTTAAGGTCGCATAACTGAAGTCCTCCCACAGACCTGTCACACGGCCAAAGCTTGTGCACCAACTGGAGTGATGTTAAACAAACACTGGAACCTTCAGCCTGGTTTTTCAGACATCATTTTAATCTCTAATGCACCCAAAACACACACGTGAATGCTTCCAGTTCAGGGCGGCTGCTGCTGTTTTGTCATAATGCCATTCCCAGCAATTTCAAAATGCTTTCCCAGTTCCAGAGAGTGAATGTTGCATTGTTTTGTTTCTAATCCTCATGACGGGTGTCTGTCTGCAGGCTGCGGAGCGGCGTACCGGCAGCGCGTGCTTCGGAGGGCTGCCCGCTCGGCCTGCCGCCATGCCGGACGTGAAGCCTCCACCACCACATGACTGCCTCTCCATCTCCTCTGTCCCAGCCACAGCTGGCTCTCCTGGGGCTACATCTCCACCCTCAGCCTTGTAACTTCCATGGAGCCCTGCATCGCTGACATCCCCCTGTCCCCTGACCCCCTGTCCTTCCCTCCGCACAGACCCAGCGTACCTCACTACACGGGCCTCAATGGGACCTCATTCCCGCTCATGGCGAGATGCAACAGCAGTACTCTGCTCACTAACCTCGGGATGAGGTACTGCCCCAGCAGGCAGATTCCTGTGGGGATGGAGTTGGGCCAAGGCCTCATCCCAAGTTCCTGTATCCATACTGGGAACACTGGGAACAGGCCTTACAGGAGTATGGAAAACCTTAACTGGACCCACGTGTCCGATTCTGGACTGTGTGCGATAAACAGGAGTGTGGACAGTGAGTTTATTTTACGCTACACCACCAGCAGCCACTGGTGTGGGGGGGTTCCAGATGGGTCTGTGGTGGCAGCTCAGAGCCCAGAAAACCTGGTGTTTTGCTCCCAAACTGGACTTCCCAGGAAGGATCTACCCCTCTTCCCTCAGATGCTGTTTCCATCTGGCATCGACGAATGGGAAGTGAGGAAGGGTCTGAGGGAAAAACTGAGGCTACAGAGCGCGCGGTCCTCGGCGGAGCCTTTGAAGACCCTCCCACTGCGGGCCCAGCTGAGTCCGGTCGACCCAGAGGTTGTTCAGCACATGAATGCAACAGGTTCTGGATCCAGGCCTTCAGGCGCACTGCACATCACAAGACCCGAGGAGATAAAGCAAGAGGTCCTCCGGCGCCTGCAGCTCCGGCGCCAGAACAGCAGTCCCAACCTGGCCCTGCTCGGCTCCCCCTCCCATCCCAGACCCGTTAAGGTGTCCTACACAACTGACAATATCGCAGCGAGTCCCTCGGACTCGGCGCCGGAGCAGCGCCGGGCCCCTTTGGGACGCCTGCATATTCCCACGTTTGAAGAGTTCAAGAGGATGAGGCAGAAGGAGAGTTCCACGGCCGGTTCTGTGGGTCCGGAGGCCGACTCGGCACAGGAGGGCGCACGTCCACCTGTCCTGAGCAAAGGCGAGGAGGCGGAGCGCCGTCAGCCGGTCGGTGCTGCTACTGGACCCCCCAGCACCTCGTCTCCCATCCGTACCAGCCCGTCTCCACGGATGCCTCTGCAGCCCCTGGCGAGCTCCACGCAGGAGAAAGCCCCGGCAGCACGGGGAGACGACTGCACCGGCGGGAGGAGACGGAGGAGCAGCCTGGAGCCCACCGGCTCTGTTCCCTTCCCACCCAGCAAGGAGAACTGGGACCGTCCTTCCAGCTGCTGCCCGGCGCTCCTCCTGGAGGGGACGGACCTTTCCAGCTACGGAGCCAAAATCTACAAGATGAAGGACGGCCTGATCGGCTCTGCGCTGGACCTGATCAAGAAGAGGTGGGTCTGTGAGGAGCGTGTGGACGCTAAAATGGGTGAAAAGTCCCTGTTACCTGCGCTGAGTTCACATTTGTTCCACTTTATTCCACCTAACCTGGATTCACAAATGTCCCTGTGTGGTTCTGAGAACATGTCTTTATGAAGTCGGCGTGATCTCCTGTGGTGCAGTGAGTTATCTGTGATCGCACGCTGGCGCGTTGGTCCTGGTGCTCGTCCATCTGCTCCGTCTGCATGTGTGTTATCAGTTTATCTCAGTTACTGTGATAACAGCTGCCGCTGCTAACAGGCTTGACTCTGCAGACACGGCTGTGGGTGGGAGGGTGGTGCTAAGTATGACAGACTGGAGGACTGGCATCGGAACTGCAGCCTGTCTCTGCCTCTGTCCTCGTCTCTGCCTCTGTCTCTGTCTATCTCTATGTCTTTGTCTCTGCCCCTGTCTCTGTCCTGGTCTCTGCCTCTGTCCCTCTGTCTCTGTCTCTGTCTCTGCCTCTGTCCCTCTGTCTATCTCTATGTCTTGTCTCTTCCCCTGTCTCTGTCCTGGTCTCTGTCTCTGTCCTCGTCTCTGCCTCTATCTCTGCCTCTGTCTCTGCCTCTATCTCTGCCTCTGTCTCTGTCTCTGTCTCTGTCTCTGTCCTCGTCTCTGCCTCTGCCTCTTCCTCTGTCTATCTCTATGTCTTTGTCTCTGCCCCTGTCTCTGCCTCTGTCTCTGCCCCTGTGTCTGTCCTGGTCTCTGTCTCTGTCCCACTGTCTCTGTGTCTGTCCCTCCGTCCCTGCAGTTCAGTGTGGTCACCAACAAACCAGAGTTGTGTCTGTGTCCGTTGGGTCTTTTCTTCTGTGCTCAATGCAAATTTTAGACCCTGAACCCAGACGAGCTCTTTGATAAGGCCAGTTCCTGTCTCAGCACCACCTGTGAGAGATGGGAGATAGATGGAGAATACACCCCCCCACACACACACACACACACACACACACCCGGCGGTCACTCCTTTGTGTGCAGTGCTGGAAGGGTTGATGTATGTCTGAAGCACAAAGGCAGCAGGAAAATAACTGCTGCGGGTGTTTGCCCAGAGTCTGCGCGTTAATATTTGAGAGTGCAGCTCTCTGGGGTGCAAATAACCCTTTATAAGTCTTTGTCATTGAGTTAAAATTCAGATTGTTACTCTTCAGAATGCCGCTGACAGGAAACATTCGTGAAACATCTTCTGGTGATTCCATCCTTCATATTCAAACCTTTTAGAGTTTGCTAGCCTTTTCTAACTAGCTCTGAGAATAAAGCTCAGCAGATGCTAATAATAAAGCTCCTGAATGGGACTGAAGAAATTGAAAGTCTTTCTCCATTAGCTTCAGGGGAAACGTTTCATCAAACGTCATCAAAACATCAGCCAGTGTGAAAATGTGTGTATTTTCTTCCAGTTTGAGGTCAAACAAAGCAAATCACTGATTATTTCCCAATTACGGTTTGTTAATCACATCTTTTATCAGCCAAAGAAGCTCATATTGAGTAACATTTTCCCTTCTCAGATTAGATTTAATGTTTTAAAAGAACCATCATGCAACCCACTTTGTAGTCCCTCGGTAATTTAAATTTGCTCAAGGCTTTTCGGATACCTGGAGAGTTTTTAATTAACCATGGCAATTTTTTTACGCCATCTTTCATCCCCGAGGTGTTCCAGTCCAGCAGCGCCTCCCCTTGCTCAAGAGCAACTGCTAATGTCGATGGTGTAAATTATATATTACATTCAATATTCAGTTATTAGTTAATTGTAATTTGTAGAAAGAAAATGTGTCAGTTATGTGCAGTATGAGAGGGAATCGTGCTCCCGGTCTTGAATTTAATTTGTCTCTATTAGATGCACACGCTGATTAAAATCATCGGGGTCGATAAACGCGGCGGTGAAGGTGACGGACGGGCCGGTTCCAGTGTGGCGTTGTCCCGTGTTGAGCGCTGATCTATCACATCCGCCGGTTTCCTGATGAATGAAGCTGCAGGTTATTACGTACCATGCATCATCTGGGTGTGACAGCGGATCCTGGCGGGGGGGGGGCTGTAATCTCCCGGGACTGCTGGATCTTCTGCTACTCTGCTGCTGTTCGATATGCAAAAGCGTGCATGTCCCCACGTGCACGAACGAGGACGCGATGCTATAGAGCAATCGTGGAAATAATAAACTAAAGCACAGGAGGATTTGGGGTTAAAAGACCGATTATTTAAGTCATTGTGTCATCACGGGGGGGTGGTGTCTCCCCGGAGTCCATCCCAAGACTCACACACCCAACCCAACCCACGCTGGCGGGGGGGCGGGGGGGGGCCGATGAGCTCGGGTCGAATCTGGAGGCATTTTCGCCGTCCTGTTGACACCACTTTAAAATCAATTCTTAACAGCTTGTGGTTTATTTTGAGTCGTGGTTTGTGGTTTGTGTGAAACCAGTTAAAAAAGGATTTTAAAGATAATATCGACATCAAATGTGTTGTTTTGCTTCACCTACTCTGCAGAATTCTGGCTGAATTAGGTTCAACTGAGCGTTGCTGTGAACAGAATAATAATAATAAACAGAATAATAATTGCATAGCGACTGATCAATTTCCTGAAAATTCAAGCTGAAAGCCCCAAACTGATGGAAGGTTTATCGACCTCTGGGATCTGAGGGTTGAGGTGTTTATGAAACCTAATGGTTGTGATGTTAGAGGAGGTGAGGGATGAGGGTTTAAGGATAAGAGAAGCATTGATTTGGGGCGGGGGTGTTGAGATTATTGTGGGCAGAGGCAGGTAGAATTGTGAAAGGATAGAAGAAGACAGCGGGGGGCTGAGGATGGAAGAATGGGGAGAAATGAATGACAAAATCAAAGAGCATCTGCCAGAATTATAATCCTTTTCTCTTTCCTGCATCCCACCCGCTCCCCTCCTTCCCTTCCCCTCCATTCCTCCTCTCTCCTCCTCTCACTCTCTCTCTCCCTCCCTCCCTCTCTCTCTCTCTCTCCTCTCTCTCTCCTCTCCCTCTTCCTCTCCCTCTCTCTCTCTCTCTCTCTCTCTCTCTCTCTCCTCCCCTCTCCACCAGCTGCAGTGCAGAGATCTCTGCCGAGGCCCCCGTCAGGCTGTCAGGTGACCGGGACGGAGGCTCTGACATCACCACCCCCTTGACTGACTGTCAGCCCTCCGCCGTTGCCATGGCAACGTCGGCAACGGCCTGCGGAGCTGAGGCTGACGACGAGACGCCTCTGGAAGGAGGAGAAGAACCAGCAGAATGCGTAAGGCTCGGCTCTCCTTATCTTTTCCGATTGCTCTCCTGCCGCCTCGTCCTCGCGTCTCCGCTCGCTGCTTTTCACCGGCGCCGCGTGCAGGGACGCAGCTCTGGCGTTCAAGGATGACTGAGACGAGCGAGGGGACTGCGACACGCGTGCACGTCTCTCCCTTATAGCAATGCAGAGGTATTCGCTCAGACGGCAGTGAGCGATGCAGCGCCCGTCCTCCAGCGAATATCTGGACGTCTGAAGCTGCAGTAAAAAAGGGGACTGAGCCCCTCCAGCAGCTGGCGCCCCTCACGGCGCCTCGCCGCCGGCCGCCTGCAGCTTAACATCAGCCTCAGCTGCGGGGAGCATCGTACACCTCTGTGTCCATCTGGATTCTTGTCTCGTTGCATGCAAGGAGGCTAAAACTGGTTTGGGGAGCAGATGTGGAGGTGTGTTGGTTCTGGTAGCGTCATTCCAGAGCGGAGATCGCATCTGCCTGCTCAAAATATGGGCGGTGATTCGATAATTCAGTGGTTCATGAATTATTCTCCTTGATTTCTACCTTATTGCTGCAAGCTGTAAATCCTGTTGTTTGCTGGTAGGGAGCACTAAGCCTGTCCGCGCGTTCACAACCGCTCAACGATGTGGAAGGGTTAGTTTAGGTTAGTTTAGGGGAGGTTAATTTAGGTGAGGAATGTTGTGTCGTAGCGCTGACCTTTGAACTGTTCACCTTATCACGAGACAGTAGCGGGCGCTAAGTGTTTGGGATTCTTTGAATTGTCCCCCGAGAGACCTTTTCCTTATCTTCAAGGCTCGATGAGCCCAGGATGTGATCAGAGCAGGAGTTTTGAGGTCGGCCTTGTTCTGATCAGACGTGGCAGACGGGTCGTTCGGATCGGAGAGATAAACTATATCTGTTGCGTAGGACAGTCGGGACGGCAATTTCATCAGGTGAACTCCTCGGACACGCAGCTGTGTGTGCACAGCTGTGTCTGCTGCCCCTCTCCCATCTGTTGCCATGGCAACTGGCCTGTTAGACTGACACGCGTCTCCCTCCGCAGCTCACGGCCCCGGTCTGCAGGCGCTCCAGCTCGGACGCAGCCTATGAGCTGGCGGAGACGGTGAGGGCTCAGCGCGAGTGCCGTCTGCGGCCTCACTACAGCGACCCCATGCCGGCCGACGCCTCCAAGCGCAAACAGCTGGAGATGAAGATCGCCGCCGCCGCCCGCCTGCACAGCCACCGCAGAGACCGGGACAGAGACAGCGGTGAGTGCTGACACACCGTGCTTGAATTCAAACGGGAGCCACCTCGTCTGGAGTGGTGGCGACTTAAGTAGCTCATCGGTGAGTCACAAATGATCGCTTTAACCGAAGGTTCGTAATCGCTGACATCTGGGGCCGACGTGTTTATTCATTTTGACATCACCGGTCATGACTAGTCCTCTGTGTGTGCACCGTGTGCGTGTGCCGTGTAGAAAAACAAAGACCTCAATGCTGTTGGATGTCTTCCTCAGCTCCTGCGGCCATCCGCGGCCGCTCCGAGCCCCCGGCTGAGGAGCGCCAAGCAGGTCTTGGCGTGACCCGATCTGGACAGCACCGGTGGAGCACCATCAGCAGCCTGAGCGCCGACAGCGGCGTGGTGGGGCTCAGCGACGAACGGGAGGAGGAGGACAGCGAGCCCCGCCGCTACCGCAGGACCCGGGGGGCTGACGTGGAACGGGTGGACAGCGGCATCGGCCCGGGCTTGTCCCGCCACTGGAAGAGACCTTCTGCCTCCGTCAGAGCCTGGGAGGCGCAAAGACCCTGTCCAGACTGTGGCGTGAAGGACGGGGTCTCCAAGGAGCGAGGAGAGCGCATGTGCGAACGCTGCTCCAAGCTGCGCACCGAGCGCAAAGAGGCCATCTTGGAATTTCTGAACACGGAGTCGAGCTACGGCGAGGACCTGCGCATCATCAAGGAGGAGTTTTTCTGCCCCATGCAGAGCGCCGGGCTGCTGACGGCCGATCAGCTCACCGTGGTGTTCGGGAACGTCCAGGAGCTGATAGACGTCAACGACCGCTTCACCGAGCACCTGCAGGATAGCATCGACCAGGCCTTTGACCAGGTAACCCACGCCGGTGTTTCCATTAGCGCCGAACCCTCATTGTGATGATTCCACGCGCGTGTTGGGTTGTATCACCGGCTGTTTGATGTTGTCCACCATGACGCACCTCGCTGTCCTCATGGACAGCTCCAACAGATGCTTCCTAAAACCCCAATCAGATGTCTCTCTTCTCTCCTGCGTCTCGACTCAAGGGAGACGACGACCTCCTGACGGTCTACATCGGCGAGATCTTTCTGGAGTTTGTCAACATGCTCCCTGCGTTCCAGACCTACTGCCTGCAGCAGTCCACCTCTGTCAACATGCTCAACACCCTGGAGAAGGAGAAAGAGCTGCTCAGGTACACACAGCACGAGGACGCGGAGCTCCCGTTGGACTCACGTGATGGGAAAGTTACTCGGGGAGCTTTTTCTCGTTCCTGCCACAGACGTTTGGTGTAATTCTTAATGGAGAGGACGGCACCTTATCAATTATGCAGAGCAAGTTCTATTCTGAGACTGGAGCAGAAATGGTCCATATTTTTTAAAGGAGTCTCGGCTGGTCCTCAGTCAGACGGGTTCCTGTCCACGACACGCTAAAAATGTCTTTTGTCCTTTCAGAATCTTCCTGGATGTCTCTCAGAACGACAACACGGCTCTGCGTAGAATGAACCTGCGCTCTTTCCTCATGGCGCCGCTCCAGCGCGTCACCAAGTACCCCCTCCTTCTGAGCCGAATCATAAAAGTCACCCCCGAGTGTCACCCCGACTACGCACGGCTCCGGGAGGCCAAGAGCCGGGTGGAGTCCCACTTGGAGCACATCAACATGAAGACCAAGCAGGAGGGAAACGGCGTCACTTGGTCCCTCCGCTCCTTCCGCAGGGACAGCCGCAAAAACCGGGAGGTCATCAACATCGAGATGCGGGAGGTGTCGATGAAGACGGTCGGCTGGGCGAGGGAGGACACGCGGTTTGTCATGGAGGGACCCCTTCAGCTGTCCCAGCCGGCAGACGGCCAGTGGGTGAAGAAGGGCAGCAAGGCCCTCAAGTTCCAAAACGTCCAAAGTCTGCTTATGGTGAGGACGCAGAGGACCGGTGAGGCTCCGGCTGAAGTGGGGGCCCGGGGGGACCAGGGGGACAGCGGGAGGGACGGCATTCAAGATGGAGTGCTGGTCCTCATCAAGGACAAGAGCAGCGGAAAGTTCACGGTCCTGAGGGAACCTATCCGCCTGGGAAACTGCGTGGTGTCTGCGGATCCGGAGTGCGAGGACACGTTCGAGGTGCTCGACATTCGACGGGAGTCGTTCGTTTTCCGGGCGTCGGACAAGTCCCGCACCCAGCAGTGGTTCCATCAGATCAAGAGGTGCACGCGGGACCTGGGCGCCTGGAGGAAGAGACGCAACGCTTTGCCCAACATCATGATCAACACAAACCAGGGCCGCTCCTGAGACCCGCCCCTCTCCACCGGCGCCACACTGTAAATAAACCTGCCCCCCCCCCACTGCAGAAACAGGACCCGCTCACACGGGGAACTCCTTCCACCATAAAAACAAACCTTCTTTGAGATCTAGCACTTTCTTCTTCAAAGCTTCAGAACATGCACCGTACTGTCATATGTATGGAGATTTAGATCATCGCATTAAACAAACGGCAAATTATTGGACAAGCAAAATTTGGGCCGTGCTCGTCGGCCTCGACTGTGGGGGGGTGGGGGTGGGGGTGGGGGGGTGAAACTGGCTACAGAGTCAACAGTTGTAATGTGATTTTTATAATAAAAGCCTGGAGGGAGGGGCGGGTGTTTTTCATACCAATGCTTCAGAGGCGGAGCGCCGCTGGTGGTTTCCCCCTTTCCTGCCCCCCCCACCCCCCCCCGCCCGTCCGTGCACCGTGCGCTGGAACTGTCGCTGCCAGAGGTGCAGCCGGGCTGGACGGACCTCCAGAGTCACTGTGTTACAGCGAGACGTCACCAAACAGCAATAATTTCTGACAGGTTCAAAAACACGTAGCTGCTCAGCAGAACCAGGACCAGTGAAGATGAGGTGAGGTTCCTCCCCCTTAAAGGGGCAGCACACCCAGATCTGAGGAGTGGCTCTGTCCCCCCAACTGTGTCTGGAGGGGGGGTGGACAGGTGTCCACAGAACACTCTCAGGGGTAAAGCTGTCCCTTTAAAGAGGCAAGGCAACCTCAGCAAGCAGGTTTGGGGATCTCGAGGGTTCCTTTCTTCTCTTTGTGCAACAAGCCTCCAGTCTGTGTTAGATCATTTATGCTACATTTCCACTTTGGCGGCGTCTGAAAAGTGAAAGCGAAGGTGTTTTTTCTTTTTCATGACAGCAGTATTTAAGAATCCAACTCGCCTCAAAACGTCCCGGCTGTCTCTGTCCCGACACGGCGATACTGTTTCTAACTGTGACCTAGCAATCAGCTGTTGTGCCTTGGTACTCGATTACTGTTGGGAAACTCACTGGAATATTTGTAACCTTTCACAGTAGCATTTATTTGTGATACGTAGTGGATTGCCCTCTACTGGCACCAGATTACCGTCGATTTACAGGCAATATGAAGATTTCTCTGCCAGATCCTGGCCCTTATTAACGTGCTTGGTCTTTTTAAGTGTGTTTATTTATGAAGGCTTTATTTTGCTAAATGCACTTTATCCTGTAAAAGCAGGCTCTTAAACGATAACTGTGTTACCGTCTGGTTTATGGCCAGTCGACCGAGGACGATTTCAGTCACAACCAAAATTAGAAGATTGATTCCGTTTTGTAGCATCGAAGCGGCAGCAGATCACTGTGTTTTGGGGCAATTATGCTAAAATCGACACTGACACTCCTGAGCTGTTGGAGGACGAGGAATCGGATGGAACCGTTTCAAATATAATAAACCTTTCTTTTTCCTCATTTCATGTATCATTTCTCCAATGTAATATATTGTGAACTATATTAAAATATTTTAAACAATTTCTTTTCCCGGCAGCAGTTTTTTTTTTTTTTTTAAACTGAAGCTTTGACGAAGACTAGAAATATATTTAATGTCGATTCAAACATCTTTAGGACAATAAACAATTCAAAGACAGGAAATAAACACGTGCACTTTTAAACCAAATCACAAAAGGAAAAATACCTAAAACATATATACATATAATCTAGGTTGAGAGGCAAAGAGCAAAAGGAGTAAAGGTTCATGACCAGGGACCTATTTTGTTCATTTGCCTCTGGTTAAAAAAAAGACTTAAAGTCAACAAATAAAACATTAACATTGGCCTTTACAACTGATAACCTCCACCAACGTGTGAGGAGCACCGCCGTCATTCGTGGGCTCCGACTGTCCCGGAGCCTCAGTTCCGGCCCAGTTTGGGTCCAAATCGTCGGAACATGATAAGATTTGAGTTCGGATCCCAGATAAATGAGGCTCCCGGTGTCTGTACTTGAAGTGCAGGAAAACATCACCAACTATTTATTAACAACTGGTCAGCAAGAAAACTCCATTTCACATTTTGTTCTGTCTTTTTAACAAACACAATTATGAAACACGTGGAATTCTCTGGAAACGAGCTTCTCAAACCGAACACGATTCACAAGAAAATCTGCTATAACCACCCTTATAACAGTAAAAAAAACAGGTCATCCAAAACATTTAAAGTGACCCAGACTGCCGTGCCTTTACAACGCTCCCCGTGCACGCGCTTGCACAAAAACACTCACACAGCACGTCCACAGTGGCTTCAGCCTCGGGGGCTTCTGCCCCCCAGGCAGCGTCGGCGGGGCCGCCGCCCCTCCGGCTCCCACAGCCAATCACGCGGCTATAAAGGCTACCTCTACGACACAGACTCCGCCTCCTTGGCCAGCCCGCGGATGGACAGGTCGTAGACCACCTCCTCGATCTTCTTCACGTCATATTTGAGGCCGTCGTAGCGCTTCCGCAAAGGGTCGTTCTTCAGGTTGAGCAGGCGGAATCCTGAGTCCAGCTCGTTGATGAAGTTGGATATGCGGATGGGCCGGGTGTAATCTCCCGCGGTCACGCTGTTGACGGCCAACCGGGACTGGAGGAAAAAGCACACCGGGCTCAAATGACAAAGGGTCTCAAATTCCCACTTTTCCTGTGAGCTCACACCCTTGTTTCAACCTCATTATCACTGAAGGAAAAGCACAACAGACTACAGGCTCACCAGTTCACTGGCCATGATCAGCACACCCGCCAGGTAGTCCTCCAGATCCAGGTGAAAACCTTTGTCTTGGACCACCTCAACTGCACCGAGGCAGGGATACAAACACAAACATGAATGAAATGATTGTGCTTTGGAGAACAGGATTTTTCTTCCACTGAATCAGCCAGATGACTGATCAGACTCAACACATGGCAGTTGCAGGACGCGACACACAAACTGGAACCTACTGCCCAGAATCTGGGCCACTTCGTCTCGAGTCACAAGATTTTCACTCTCCAGGTAGACGACGAAGGCGGATAAGAAAGCCAGACGCTGCAGGACAAAGCGCCAGTGTTCATGGAACCTCGAGTGGGAGAAATCAAGTTGATTACTTCAGCATCATTTCAGACCCAAACTAAATTCAGGACACATAAAATAAGTCACAGGATCCAACCTGTAATACTGCTCCGCGGGAAATCTTGTCTTCAGCTGTGCAATGTGCGTCTTGACAGTGCAAAACAGCTCCCGTGCTTTAGCGCATTTAGCTGGAACTAGAGGAGAAAAGGGAGTAGGCGTTTTAGGAGGTCGACGTGTTTGGCTCGGAGAGGATCACGTCACGTTGTCACACGCGCTCACTTTCTTTGAACCCAGATGGTTGGTGGACACTTTGGAGGACTGTTAGTATTTCTCTGGCGGTCTGCTCCAGCGTCTGGACCACCTTGCGGATGTCCTACAACAGAAGTCATCCATGATGATGAGGATGACAAAAAGCTAAATATTTCAGTATTATTGTGAGTGGGCTAATGTGAGGTTCCAGAGACACGTCAGGTGGCTAAAGGATGCTTACAAAATTGCAACAACTGGAACAACTTCTCCTAAACCTGTCTAACAAAATGTCATTCAGAGGAACATTAGAGATAATAACTGGAAGCATTTAAGCACAATTTGCTCAATAAATGTCAGAGAGAAACACAAACCTAAACGCTAAATGAGGAAAGCCGCTAAATGTGTTGTCAGAATTCGCTTCATTTTCCACAATGGTTGTTATATTTCTGGCTGCTGGGAATTAAAAATAATTGCATCTGCAAAACGTGGCTAAAGTTAGCTGCTAAGATTAGCCGACTATCTGTGAACGCTAGATACAGTGTTTTGTGGCGAGTTATTCATTCAAACCTCTCTGACGTCCTGGTCTGCGCTCAGAAAACCCTGGAGATTACTGAACATCTCCGTGACCGACATTTCTGATCAGAACCGAGCTTCCCGGACCCGTAAAATAAGCTTGTGCTGCTAATGAGTGAAGAACACCAGCGTGCGCAATCCCCCCACCCGCCTCTCTTCTGTCTGCGGCGCGCAGAGACGACGTCACTTCCAAGCGACAACAGTATCACTCGTGTTCATGTTGTTCTTTTTATTCAAACAAAATATGTAATACTCTAATACCTTCCTAACACGCACAAGCATTTTTACAGGAACGCAGTGGGATAGCCCTGCAAATATATATATTCCGATGTACTTTTTATAGGGTTAAAGTGAGTTTCTAAAATAAATATATTTATCTTTTTTGCATTCTGATGTAGTGCACCATCAAGCCACTTGATGGCAACAAACCAACAATCTTAATAATGTAGTCTTTAGAGACACCTCGGACAAAACCCCACGCACCTACTACAAAAGCACAAAAAGGTTTAATCCCGGGTGTTTATAATTTCCCAACATTTCTGATGGCGAAAATGTTTTTGTAGTTTCGTAATACGGCCTACATAAAGTAAACGATAACTCAGAATTATCCATAATCGCCTAGCGAACTGACATACGCATTAAGGATGAAATAAAGCGATGTTTCAGCGGAGGCCACAGAAGTTGTCGGATTTCCGGCGGCTCGTAAAGCCCCCATGTGGCGTCTCGCCGCGGTGAGTCGCCTGTTGCTGCAGCTCCGGTGTCGAACATTTCAGCGTGCGAAGAGTCGCAGAAGAGGCGATTGACCGGCCGGGAAGGCTCGTTTCGTTAGTTTCCTCTGAGTTTGTTAGGATGCAGCTCGCTGTTGTTCAGCCTCTGTGAGATGGAGAAGACCTCAACAGAAGATGAGTGCGTTGACTCAGGAGCGGAGACCGCAGGGTGAGCGAGGCACCGAACCACACAGAACTTCTAATATTTACGGATTTAGATTGGACCAGGGAGTGCTAATTAATCATTTACATTTCTAAGAACAATTTGGCATTTTTCTACCCTTTTATTTGAAATGTTTTGTTTTGACAAAAGCAAGAAAATAGGACGACATGAGAAATAAGTGTTTATTTTTGTCACTCTTACAACCCAAAGTTCCCTGAACGTTTCGCTTTAATTTTATAAACATTAATTTTACTAATAACTATACTTAATCTGATTATTTAAGAAACGAGATCACGACTTTCTGCCCAGATAAACTACTGGAAGGGACTTTAACACGATTAACAAAGTTCCTGTCATTGAAGTCTGGTTGTGGCCGTAAAAACTGATTCAAACGCCACCCTTTGATGCTTTGATGAGAGAAACGATGATGTAACGAGAATAATCCTGTTCCTGTCACAGCTCTGATCATCAGAATGCATTTAGGAATACAGCAAACATACACAATCTCAACTTTATCAGCTGGCTGTGGATTATTTGGCTGGAGGAGACATATGGAGGAGGTGTGGTCTCAGTTCCTCAGTGGAAAGTTGAGACCAACTTAGTTGGTAGCGAACGAGCAGCCAGAGAGAATTTTCTGTCACCACAGAGTGGAATGAATGTCTTTCCTCTGTTTCCAGACACTAAACAAAGATGAGCCTCAGTTTCTGCTGCGGTATGTTACGACTGGCTGTAGTGTTGTGGTAGAACAGAGCCCCCTGTGCCCCCCCCCCCACCCACAGTGGAATTAAAATAAAAGAATCAAGGTGGGCAAAGTGCAGACATTCGGCAGTCATTTAAGAGCAAAAGTCCAGCAGTTTTGATGTGTTTTTAAACAGAATTACAGGCTTTTTAATGCAGAAAGCCTTGGTTTTGAGTGGACCCAAACATTTGGCCAAACCACATAATTGCAGCTGAAAGCGCTGATTGTATTATCTGATGCAAATCCTTTTACAGCCACTGCTCCACGTCTGGAGTCCTTGAACATGACAGATGTTTTCACATGTCTAATCTGACCTTCCTGTTCCCTGAATCTCTCCTTGTCGGAAACTCTGGATTTACTTTCATGTAGGCTTTTCCTGATTGGATCCTCTGACAGCGATCTCCCACCCCCCCCCCCTCTCTTTTGTTTCTCTCGGATCAGTTTATTTTGAACAGTCCAATAATGGCTTCCTCTTCTTGTTAATGGCTCCAGTCAAAAAGAAGGAGCAACAACTGACAACTTCGGGTTCAGCTTTAGAGCATAAAAAAGGCAAAATGAAGGTGACAAATGCCGTATTTTTACAAATAAGTCTGCACTTTGTTTGCCTCTCCAGTGTTTTTCATTCTGTCGTGCTTGTACAAACATATTATGTGGCTCATAACCGGTCCAGCCTGGAGCTTTCAAGAGAAAAGCCTCTGAAACCGCTGCAGAAAATGCTGACGCGGCTGGAAAAGCAGCTGATAACTGGAGAACGTGGCCTCTGCCAGGGTCACATCCTCCGCCGCCACGCCTTCAACACTTCCCAAACTGATTCATCCTCCCCAGTTTCCTGCTGCGCTCCTCAGTCTGAAGCGTGCAGCCTGTAGTTGAATGTTTTTGGGACGTGATAAAGGTCATTCAGCAAAGTATCATCTTTGAGTTTCTATGGCAACTGCTTGCTGTAACCCTGGGAGTGAGAATGAGCTATTCTTCACTCACACGGGACACACTGAGACGCCCTGTCACCTCTGGAGTCACGCAACAGCCATTAGCAAGCAGCTACTAGCTGGGTTAGCATGGTCACGTTAGCTTTGGACTTACCACCCCAGTCAAGCTCAGCCTTGTCTCATCTTTTGGTTTGTTGTTTGAATGCACGGGAATAAAAGGAAAGATTCGGAACTCAACCAAATAAAGAAGCTGTGCAGGTAGTTATCTGGGGTAGTTATCTAGTTATCTGCTGGGAGCATGAGGCAGCCTTCTGTCAGCGCTCGCTTGTTTCCGTGGTCGCAGATTTCTGTTGTGCAGAGTCACCTGAACCTGGTCAGGTCAAAGTTGGGAACAATTACTTTTGCAGTTACTTTCCCTTGTAGTTTTCCCACTTGTACTCCCCCCCCCCCCCCCCCCCAACCAAATCAGCGATAACAGAACTCAGTCGTCTCCAGAGACCCCTGATGATTCACCCACGAGCCCATCGGGTCGAGTTCTGCTTATTGTCTTTAGAAATGGAAGATGATGGAAAAAAAAGCTGCAGCTCCAGGAGCAGCAGAGAAGATGCTAACAAGCTGTGCAGCAGGCAGGAAGCCAGAGACACACCCGAGGGATGCGGGCCTGCAGCTCCCTCGGACTCCGCTCCCTTATAAAGACGTCCAAGCTGCACTTTTATTCCCTTTTACCTTTTCCTGTCCGCTCCCATCATCACTCTGCTTCCTTCCGCTCGTTTATAATTTTCTCTCCATATTTATCTTTTCCTTGGCTCCCTTCTCCAACATATTCCCCTCTGCAGTACCTCATCATCCCCCTCTGCTCACGTCTTCCCACACTCCCCCCAGTCTTTTGTCTGTGCAGCTAATGCCTGTTACTTAGATTAATAGCGTCCTGCTGCAGGAAGCATACTCGCTCCTCTCTTTCCTGCTGTCTGCAGTTCAGGAGGCCTGATTAGTTTAGAGTCACAGAGAGGCTGCGGGACTAATAAAGTCCGTAATGTTCGAGCTTTCATCCAAGGGCCGGAGAATTGTAGCACGTGTAGGATGGCAGCTAGCATCGCTACGTTAATGGCCTTTTTTCTATTGGTGATGAGAAGAAATCTAAGACATGGGAGGATTAAACGGGACACATCTGGAAAGAATCCTCTAAAAACATCGACACAAAATCCTCCTCCTTCTCCTGAGGCCGAGCTGATCCGCACGGCCGTCTAACCCAAACACTCGAACGCCACACGAGAAGAGAGCGGCTCAGGTGTGAAGGAGAAGATGGCTTAAAAACACACAGCGAGGGGGGGAGCAGACGATTGGACACGGGTGAGAGTGGATGAGGTCATTTGTTAAGGTGGGGGAGGAAGAAAAGACTGGGGGGGGACCAGAACACACGCAAGCATCGCTAAAATTGATGCTAACATGCGTTTCTGTCTCACTCTGCAGAGAATTTTAAAGCGGCTAATTAATGCAAACCAGACGCTGGAATCAGTAGTTTTAGTTTTAATTAAAAAGATGTGTCTAATCTGTGTGAGCTTTCTCCTTCCCCTCATCCAGCAGCTCTCTCTAAAAGGCTTTGAACTGGTAAAGAGCCAAATCAAAACTGATGAGTCGGCATAATCAGAATGTTTCTCTCTGTTGGAGCCGACCCCTTAACAGAATCAGGTTAATTATACTTCGACGACAGTGGTGCAAATCTGCCTACAAACCCTAAATTACAGATTTTTCCCATAGTAAACAGATGGAGTTTCATTTGCTAAATGTAAATCAGAGTTTGTAACAACACGCGGCCTCTTGTTTTCCCTGGTGATGACGGGCTTCAAACGCAGCCCCACCGCACATTAAACTGAGATCGATGCTTATCTTGTCATCTAGGCTTTGGAGGGAACACAAATAAACGTCGGCTCCTCTGTAATGATGCACCACAGGGGCCTGTTGTGCATTCAGGGAAATACTGTGTGTGTTTGCTGGAACTTCTCTTTATTTATGCTCACAAGAAGCTTGACGGAACAGCCCCTTATTTCCTTAGCTGAGGAACGCGTGAGCAGATTTTGAACACATCATCAGCATGAGTGTGTTACACACACTGGACTGCAGAGGTGGTGGAGAGTACGCCGGTGTTTCCCCCTCCAGATCAAAACCACAGTCAAACGTGCACATTTGGTGACCTCCTCAGCGGGGCCGCATCCAGACATCAGATCTGTGTGTGAAGGAGCGCCGCGTCCTCCTGTAAACGCCCTGCCTTGACCCCTGTGCCCTCTCTCTCTCTCTCTCTCTCTCTCTCTCTCTCTCTCTCTCGCAGGTCTGATTACAGCCCCTTGTCCTCAACGAGCAGTAAGTAAACCAACGCCACACAAACCTTTTTTGACTTTCACACATTCAAACGCACGTTTCTTGTCATTATTCGACACCAGCTCTTCTTCTATTGTTATAATTAATGTTTGAGGTCGCCCGGCGGGTTTTTGGATGCAGTCTAAACGCGACTGAAGATCTGAGATCGCAGAGGTCGTGACCTCTCACCATTCGGGCTGCCGGGTCGTTGGGCCTTTCACAGTGGGGGGGGGGGTTATATCTGGAATGAGATCATTGCTCTGGTCTCCTATACAGAGACGGGCACGGACCCACTCGGAGGGACCCGGCGGTTTGTGGATCGGTATTTCCCCTCTCTGGGACTGGAACCGGCTCTTGGCACGTGTCAGAAAACCAGCGACCACAGTTAGAAGCTAACTTGAGAATTCCTGTGAAACGTGTGATTGATGCGATGGGATTTCAGTTCCAGCTCTATATTTTAGTTCCAGGACGTCGCCTCGTAGATGGCGTTGGTTCGAGGGGTCGACGCCACCAGGTTGTTCTCGCTTCACGTTTACTTCCTGTTGTCCCGAGTCTCCACAAAGCTGCAGCATGAATAATGATCCTGAAACCTGGCGATCCTGGATGGAACGCTGGGACTGACGGAGACAGATGGATGTGGCAGGACGTGGTGTGTGGTTGTTCTGCTGCCTCCTGGGTCTCCAGCATCTCCGCCGTTGTTCTGGACGAGAGGGGACGCCTGTTTGTACAGGTGGTCCTACCCTTCATCTCTGACCTCGGCTCAGACCGGCCATAAGAGTCAGATTGATTGATACAAACCACCAACATTCCAAGGTTGGACTCCAGAGGCTGTTGGGTAAAAGTAGCTGGAGGGAGCCCAAAGCCTCAGTTATGGAGCTTAAACGACATCAGTGTGCTGGCGTGTAGATGTAAAGCAGGCGGGGACGCCAGCAGCCTCTCAGGAGTCCAAGCAGGGATCAAAGCTCCATCCTTCTGTGGGAGCAGAGGGGGAAGTTCATGCAGGATCAGGTCGGTTCTTTTCCTTCATTAAACAGCTGCCTGCAGCTCCAACCTCCCTTCGTGGTTGTGGACCATCAGCCTGCCGTTGTGCCGGCTGCAGCTGCCGCGTGCAGCATCGCGGAGGGTTGAAGCCTCAGCCTGAGTGACCTTTGACCCCGACCCCCAGACGGGGGGGGGGTCCTCAGCTCCGGGGTCGCTCTTGACCAACAGGAACGTGCAAAAACACAAACTTCCTGATGGAGATGAGCTGACGGAGGAGAAAGGATAAATAAATGAGCAGATTAGACACTTCAGTGAGTCTTTTATGTCCGAGAAATCGGCACGAGATTAATAGCAACACGACAAAAGCTGGCAGTCGGCGGCCTTTTGGGCCGGAGGGGGAGGGGTCGCTCCAGATGTTTGCTCACATTTGTCCTCACAAACTCATCACCAGCACCCAAACCACCACAAACCAACATAAAGCTGTCAGCTTTTCTCATTTTCCTCTCTTCTTCATGTAAAATTTTCTCTTTTTGATATACTCGGAGCCAGAAACTTCTGGGTTCTATTCCAGCTGTGTGGAGGTTGCATGTTGGTGGTCGTGCACGTTGACTGGAGCCTCTTTGCTGCTGGGATAGACCCAGCAGAGTAGCTGGGAGTAGCTGAAAGAGAGTGGGAGTGGGGATGAAAGCAGCTCCTGCAGCCTGGGAGTGGAGGGCTTCCCCACCTTCTGCCTCCAGCAGGTGAACCTGGCAGCTGACAGCCTCTCACAAACCGCCTCCATCACCACTTCCTTCTTTCTTTCTTCCTCTGTTGCTAAAAATGGAAGCTGAATAAAGATAATTGAATCTTTGTCGGGGAGCTTGTTAATCATGCGTTCCAGACTCGTCCTGCTGTCTGAGCACAACGGCCAGACAGAACCGGCTCTTGTTATTTCAGCTCAGACTGGCAGCAGATTAGGAGAAGCAGGACCATGTGTGCGTGCACGTTGCTCAGATCTGCTGGCCAGCACTGGAACAGGAGCCTCACTGTTGTGTGTCAGACGCTGAAAAGTTCAGCGCTGAAAGAGCAGCAGCCTGTAAAGGTTCGTTTTACTCCCCTGAAGGAAAGTCTGGCGTTGCAGCTGCAGGCAGAAAGAAGCTGCTTCCATTTCAGTTTTTAGTTTAAAGTCCTGGAATTTGCTTGCACACTAATCTGCTTTTCTGTGGTGTGATAAATGTCTGACGTAAACCACCCGTGCACTCGTAAACACAGGAGGGGCTGGCCCGGCTATTGTTCTGCTGGAATATGAGTCATTTGTATTAGTTCATGCTTCAAAAAACACAACACTAAGTCTTTTTTTAAAGTTAGGATGATTTAGTCCAGTAATAGCTTTATTTGCTCCCTGCTGAATGAAAAAATTAAGTGCTGTTACAGTTTGGGTGCAGTACCGCAAAAGGTCGCTGGGGGCACCAAACTTTTGCCGCAATCTCCTTTTAAAATGTATTTTTGGTCGTAATTGGCTTTTATACGACAAGCGTCAATTTGTTCCCTTTTGAAAATCAGGGCGTGCACTGTGGTCGCGGCCCAATTTCACTTCCCCGGTGGCGTTTTCACGCCTTCGTCGCTGAATTCTGTGGCCAGGAGACGCCACCGCTCCTTCATTCCAGACTTCAGAGGTTTCACTTGCACAGGAGGGAGTGGTTACGCATCACCCATTGTTGTTTTATCTCTCTCTCTCTCACTCACACACACACACACACACACACACAGCTACGTACGTGCAATGGCTCCACCTCCTTCAACCCCTCTTAATTACATACTTTACTTCCAACTAATTTTAACTTAACTGACGGCCCTGTTGTGGTGACGCTCCGGTCCTGGAGGAAATGATGCATGCTGGGACACCTGATTCACCTCTCACCTGCTGGTCGTCTGTGCACGTTCCCGCTCTCGTGCGTGCATCGACCCAGGCTGTGTGTGTGTGTGGTGTGTGTGTGTGTGTGTGTGTGCATCCAGTCAGCCATCTTAGGGCTTTAATTGAAGCGGTTCTGTCTGTCAGCCTTGTTGTGGCCCCTCGTGATGATGAGTTATTGAGTCAGCGACTCTTCATGTCTGCTGGGGCGACGTGGAAGCACAGCAGGAAAAGTGACACACACACCACACACACACCCAGGACGTTCCAGCTGTAGGAATATAAGTGTCAAGTTTAGGATGCCTCATCCAAGAATTTACACTTTCCTTTATGTCCACCAGAAAATCCGGCATTCCAAATCACCCCCCCCCCCAATCCTCACACATTTGTTTTGACCGAGAGCCAAACTAGCTAAAGATGGCTGAACCTCTCATGCACACACACACATAAACACACACAGAGGCCTTATAGTTGCGTTTTCCCTCCTAATCACTCTCATATGTGCAGGGGCCACTGGAAGGAGGCGTGTTGTTTTATCTCACGTCATCGTGTGTGGTGGGGGGGTGGGTGGGGGGTGGGGGGGAGCATATGTTGCCAGTTAGCACTTATATGCAAAGAAAACTTGGCTGGTATTAGAAATGACAGACCCGTCTATTAATGTGTAAATTGATTTGCCTGTGTGTGTGTTGGATGGTTGTGCTGACACATGAGTGTGTGTGTGTGTGTATGTGTGTGTGTGTGTGTGTGTGTGTGTGTGTGTGTGGTGGAGTCAGAGCTGTAGGGCCTAAATCAGGAGTGGATTAGGAGATTGGAGACACTCTCCTCCAGATCTCAACACCAACCCGTCTCCCCCCTCACAGGATTGGCCTGATTTAATCTCTAATTTAGGCCTCTTTGTGCCAGCTTCTAATTAACTCCTATTGCTAATGCAGGAGGGGGGGGACCATGAGTCTGGTTCTGATCATGGCGTTTATGCACTCTAGTGGTTCCTTTGGTGTTATTTAGAACTTTACTTGCTCAGTCATAACTGACAGCTACAGCAAAGGTCGTGGATTTTTGTAGGTTCAGTTAAATATTATGTTGATAAATGTTCTACATAATTAATATTATAAACTTGAGTCCTGTCCTCACTTTGCTACCCGTTAGCATCTTTTTGAAGACACTTTTGACACTCTTTCAACAAGCGGCTCCATCCGTGTCTTCGTCTTTCCTGGTTGCTATGGCAACCCAGGTTCAGACTCGTTTCAGCCAGGTTGGTTCTCCAGTATTATTATTATTCTCATTACTTTTATTATGGGCCACCCATCGAGGGCTGGGGTCCGCTTCAACTGGAAGGGTGATCAGGACCCCCCCCCACTGGTCTCAGGTCAGTTTTCTGTGATCTTTTGAATATGAACAGATCAGAAAACCCCCAAAGTTTCCTGCACTTCAGATGTTTGCTGTCATGGTAGCAGCAGCAGGGCAGCGAGACGGACACTGATTCTAATGGGATCGAGCTGCCCTTAATGAGAGTGGTGTCCCGTGTGTGTGTGTGTGTTGTGTGTGTGTGTGGTGTGTGTGTGTGTGGTGTGTGTGTGTGTGTGTGTGTTTGCTTTAAACCTGATCGCTCCTGATCCTGCTGTATTTACAGCTTCCAGACAAACACCAGGACAGCGTTCCTGCCATTGTATGTGAATCCCAGATAAATTCTCCAAAAACTTTTGGGGTTTTCTGAACAGATTTTGGGACTTTTGTGTCACATTCTGGGTCCCGCTCTGACACATTTAAAGCCTGAGCGGCTCAGTTACCTGACGGTTACCTTGGCAAAGCCGAGCAGAGACTCTCCAGTCTCAGAATCTCCTAAATGGGACGAGTCCCCTGAGACGTCAAAAGAAGCCACACCTGAGTGCATCACATCGTGCTCGGGAACATTCCTCTGGACTCCACTAATCACCTCCTAATGGCACTAATGAGCCTCCACAGAGGAGCCTTCTCCACATGGGTCTGCGGGGGGGTGGGGGGGTAGAAGGGTAAACAGAGATGGAGGCACGTGGAGTTTGAGTCAGAAAAAGTCCCAGGATTCAGTTTCCTGCTTCAAATCCTCATGATTTCACTTCATCACCAACTTAATATAAAACATCACCATTAACTTCCCCCCCCCCCCCCTCTTTATTTGCTGCTGTTGCACGTGGAGGTGATTTATCGATGGGCGAGCTCCAGGATCCCTTCCTCGTCAGCGTCCACCTCATCGCCGACCCCGGCGAAGGCGAGATCCTGCAGCGCGCCGCCGATTCCATCCTAGCGTGCGTTCACCCCGAGCTGCAGCTGTTCCGGATCTCCGAGCGGGCCTCGCTCTCCCAGCGACCCCGAGCCGGGCAGCACCGCAACGGCGACCTGGGCCCGGCCCGTCAGCCGGCTCTGGCGGTCATCCTGTTCCTCCAGGAGGCGTGCGGCGGCGAGGAGGAGGTGCTTGATGCTGCACCGCACTCTGCAGAGGCCCCCGTGGCGCTACCACCACACGGAGCAGGTCAGCAACGGCCGGCGGATGCTCCCCCTGACCCCCTGCAGCCAGGACTTCTTCACGCTGTCGCCCGGCACGCCGCTGTGGGCGGTCCGACAGGTCCACTACGGGAAAGAAATCGTGCGATTCACCGTCTACTGTCAGCACGAGAACTACGGCGACATGGTGCGACTGTACAAGCTGCTGCTGCAGCGCAGGGTCGCGCAGAAGAAGGAGGACTTCTGCTTCTTCGTGGTTTATTCCAACCCGGACATGGAGATCCAGCTGTCCTTTAAGAGGCTTCCGCGGGGTCAGAAGCCGGTGGTTCTGGAGTCCGCAGTGATGGAGGTGAGGGTGCGAGATGTGGGGGCGTTGGTGCCCCTCCTGCCCCACCCCTGCGGCCCCATCAGCGAGGTCCGCTGGCAGACGGAGGACTACGACGGGAACAAGGTCCTGCTGCAGGTGAGAGGTTCCTGCAGATTTGTGAGCCTTTCTCATACACACACACACACACACACACCACCACACACACACACACACACACACACACACACACCACACACACACACATACACACACAGGGGTAATTTAGGGTCTCCAATCAGCCCGATAGACGTGCTTTTGTACCCAAAGGCATTTTTAGCCCCTTCCGGTCCATTTATCTTCAGGAAAACACACACAGTCTGTGGGCAGGGGGTTCCCTGGACCGGTATCGGTTTCAAAGGGCTCGTGTGTCCAGGCTGTGGCAGATAAGACATTTGGAAAGTTCAAGCTGATTAAGCAGCAGCCCATTACCCAGATTGGAAGAGTAGCGGCTGGCCCGCTCCGCTAATCTATCATGACAATGGAGCACATGTATGTGGTTTAACTCCCCCCTGGGGTCTTCAGCCCCGCCCCCTGGGGTCCTGGATTATTGGTCGTTTGTGCTCGTTTTGGTCCTCCAAGGTCGGCTCCCTGGTTGACCTTGCTTATCCCGAGAAAACAAAAGCTTGTAAGAGGGAGGGTCTGATCATCAGCTTGTCAACAACCTCATTACCCAGAACCCCCTGCTGCGGCCGCTCGCTGCCAGCATAGCGTGTTCTCCTCACGTCACGTTAGCAGCTGCACGCACGCGTTCACCCCGACACACACAAACCACAATAAATAACACGTTTGTGCATCCGAGCTGCGTTCACAACACACACCAACAAAAGTCTGTGCTTGCTGCTAGATTATATGTTTACAGCGTTGTTTACACAGTGTAAATATTTGGTTTCACCAGCAGAACAACAACAACAGAACAACAGCTCTGAGCTCCTGCAGGAGAAACCTGGGAACTCGGCGTCTCTTCTTCTGTTGTTTGGTTTCAGACGATGTTTCAGAGCTGACACGTGGAAAGTCGATCAGCACGGGCAGAGGTGGTGGTGGTGGTGGTGGGGTTGGGGGGGTTGGGGGGGGGGGGTTGGGGGGGGTCTGATTTACACAGGCGGCTGCAGGGTTCCCCAGACCTGCTCCCTCCAGTGTGTAGAGGTGGTGCAGGAAGAGCTTCTCTGACCTTCGGTCTGTAAACGGAGGTGTGATCCTCGGGGGCCTCGGCGCTCTGATGGCTCCTCCAGCTGTGATGCTCTAAAAGGGGGGGGGGGGACCGACGCAAGACTTTAGTTTCCACTGGATTCATGGAAGAACCTGCAGCCGGTCCGACTGGATTCACGTCCTTTGTAGCTCGTTGGTGAACTGAGAATAAGTGTTTCTTTTTACATGTCGACCTTTTTGTCTTCCTGCTCAGGTTCAAGCTCCACGCTTCAAACGCCACAAAGACCCCCCCCGCACGCCGTCCGCGATCACAGGGCCGAGCTCAGCTCCGCCCACCATCGCCCGAAATGCTACCTCCCACAGGAACCGGCGCCACCACCTCCATCAGAACCCCCGCAGCGCCCGTACCTCTGTGTGTGAAGATGCTGAGGAGGGGGAGCGGTGGGCGGAGCCGCGGAGGACCCAGGGGAGGAGCCACCGGTCCGGCTCCATGTTCTCTCTACCCAACCTGGGCTCGGCCAGCTTCCGTTCCACCTGCTCCTCGCCTGGACCCACCTCCAGCCCCCATCACAGGAGCCACCCCCTCCAACGGAGCAACTCTCTCGTTCCTCCATTTCGGCTCAACGTGGATGCGTTGATCGGGGCGGAGGAGACCGACGTGGACACGGGAGACAGAGTGAATCCAGGCAGCGGTGTGGACCTCTCCGTCGTGTCCGCGTACCTAAAGTCCAGCCTGCTGCAGACGTCGCGGCCATTATCGGCCCCGCCGGAGGACATGGAAGCCTCTCAGTCCCCTGTTGTCCCAGCAGAGAACTCCTTCAAGGCGGCCACGCTGGGCCGGACTCTGAACGTCTTCTCAGCCGCTGGTGGCTGCATGTTGTCGGGGACACGTGCCTCGTGTGCAGACGTGAGTGTTGCTCCATCCCTGAGCGACGTTTCCCTCAACCATTCTGACAGTTGCAGCCTTATGAGTGCAACCATTGAAGAGGTGGACAAGTTTGAAGAACAAGAAGAAGACCTGGAATTCTACATTTGAGCTCCACGCTCTCCCTGGTGGTTGAAACCAGACACAAACTCAAACTGGTTGTAACTGCACTGGATTATTCTTCAGTCCAGCGGATTTTAAATGTCAAGTTGCGAAACTGAAAACACACTTTTAAAGGGGCAAATCATGTAGCTGTAGAAAATAATATTCCAATGTCCCTTGTTTGTTTCAAACACCACAATTTTAAGGTAACTGCAAACCTTGTTTTTCATTCATTTTATTTATTCTGTGTATATCCAAGCATCTCTTGTGGGTTAACATTGTTCTAAATAAACTGTATTTATATTTTGAACTTCTCTGACCAAAAGTTGATTGCATAAAACCTCATTCCACCAAGACGACGCTTCAATCGAAGAAAGCGGTCCAGTGGCGCCCCCTGGTGGCAAGATGTCGACACTGTACGTACCTCCAATGCATCTTTCTCCAAATAATTCCAATTTCTGACACGTATTTGTGGTATTTTCCAATGGGGTGTAGTGGAAAATACTACAAATAATAATATAATCCACCATATATTTAGTTAATATTATTAAAGGCCGGTTACTTTTACAGATTAGGCCCACAGGGGGAACTACAAAGAAAGCGAGGCATTTGTTTTTTGTGTAAATGTTGAATGAAACAGAAATTGATGAGAAGTTCAACTTTTCAACTTGTAATTTTCTCATATTTGCTGTGTGTCAGCAGAGGGCGCTGTTTTGCCAGAGAAAACTGAGTCAACAAACGAAAAAAAATACTAAAGTAGAAATGTCGCTATCAATTTTATTTTTTTTCCTCTCGAGATTTGTATTAGGTGTTGATGCTGATAATGCGTCCTGATGTCTGAGCTTGTATAGAAAAAAAGAAAGAAAATTACACATTTTAAACTGGGTTACACAAATTTAACAGTTTTTCAGGCGGAGATTTGTTGACTGTCAGTTTTAGACAGTTTTTACACTTATTGTCAGAGTTTTCAAAGCAACTCGTCGCACCGCAGCTAAAGTTGAATGTTTGCGTTCATAATTGATGGTTAGCAGTTAGGAGGGCGCCGTATTTATAAAAGACCAGAGCCAAATTGTGCTAAAAGTAAATCCCCGTCCCGTCGTTAACCCCGTCCACCACTAAAAACCTGCATTCAACAGGATCCTGCAGGAAGGGGAAGCTGAGGGCTACGTGGGACGTGTCCCCTCGCCTCACCCCTCTCCCAGTGCCAGCTCTGTAGTGGCTCTAATCCCACATGGCGTACCTGGCAGGGCGCTCTGGCGACACCGGCTCACGGCGCTGCTGGCGTGGTTGTTGCTGCCTGGCCCCGGGCCCCAACCCCAGCATCCCCTCTAATCCCTCCCTGCCTGAACGGCCCAGGGAACCTACAGGGAAATAGGCCACTGGAGGAGAGGCAGACTGGGGTCGCCGTGTCTCTGCCTCCACCGTCTCCTTCTGGTCGTTTCCTCCTCACCTTCTTCAGGCCGGAGCAACACGGGCGGGTTAAAAACCTCCGTGAAAGTGTTGTGGACAAACGTTGTGACGGCCTCTTCGATTCAGACTTTAACCATTTTCTGCTCTCTGGATTTGGGATTCCACAGGGTTCAGTACTGGGGGTTGTTCCCTTCACCTCTTGATGGACGTGAGCAGACACCTGGTTTCAAAGATCCGCCCAAAATGATTATTTTCTGTCTTTTTTAGTGTCTTTAGCTGATTCTGAAACTTCAAAGCTGCTCCATTCATCATTTCCAGCAAAGCCAAAGGTCAGGTGGTGGTTCGGGGGGGGTGAAACGGCTCTAATCTCTGGAACATGCACCAGCACACATTAGGAACAAGTGCAGGAACGGTTCTTATGTGTGCCTGATGCAAACGGTGCATTAGTGTTCCCAGCATGTAGCAGAGCTGTTCTGGAATCACGCCACCGTCGGCCATGTTGACGTAGCACATCCAGCTACTTGCAGGTTTGGGCAGAAATCTTTAATAAGATCCGATGTGCTGGTTCCACTTTCCCTTTTCTATAAAGATGGACTGGGAACATACTGGTACAGGCCGGACAGTCGGTGCTTGTTCGGCGTGGCCGAGTGGCAGCTGACCAAAACGCACCTAATTACCAGCACCGATAAGAATCCTCAGAATGCAGCTCCCGTCGGGCGCCGTCCCGAGCTCCCGCTCAGGTCATTGTTCTTCCCGTCAGCGGCAGGAATCTCCAGCATTCCTCTGAAGGCCTCTCGGCGGGCTGGACGGACAAAGGCTGCTGTTGATGGTGGCATCTTTAAAAACTGTTGTCTCTGATCAGCTACCGTGACCTCCCGTCTCCTCCAGCCCGTCCTTAAACCTCCGGATGCCAGTTGGGGCGTTTTAAAGAATGCAGCGATTCCGTTTAATGAAGCCGAGCCACTAATTAGTCAAGTCCAGTAATGGCCAGAATTCCCAGTTAGACAAAGCCAGCAAATACCTGATGGCTACCAGTCGTGTTCTCTTCTTCATGGGAAAAAATGCACGAGGTTTATTTTGCTGACTTTCATGTCCCCAATTAGGGAGGGGGGACGGTTTGGGGGGGGGGGGGGGGGTGGGGGGGGCAGTCTGCAGCAGTGAAGATGGAACACAGGACGTGTCGTCACAATTGCCCCTTTTACCCTCTTCAGATAGATCTGAGGGGCATCGTTCCCAAAGGAAGCTGAAATGTCCCCAAAATCGAGTATTTGAGGTTTTAATCAGCTCCAAACTGCAGTTGAATGTCAGTAAAGAACAACTTAGTCCATTAAAATTGTTTTGGTTTACCGGAAATCTTACTAAATTGTGGCTAAATTGGTGCTAAGACTTCGACGCGCTTCGCGGTCTTGCGCGCCCGCCGCGCCGTACACGCGCGCGCGTGCGGGGGGGTGTTTTCCCCCTCTGTCCGGTTGGGATTTGCTGCTCAGGAACATGCCTCCCCCCGCCTGGCTCCTTATAGCCCCGGGGCCGAAGGAATCCCGGCCGAGTGGTACGGACGTCGCCGACGGAGACCGCGAACACGGCGCCGAGCGTCCCCCTTTAAACACCATCTTATGACCGCGGACCCGCTCAGTCCGGGACCATTCGTGCACCGACACACAGGCGGACCCAGGAGCCGGCGAAGGAGCCCGAGAGCCGGGCGAGAGTGCGGGACAGAGCGCCGCTGCGGGGCGGATGGTGCCCGGCTGAGAACAGCTGCAGCCACACGGACCCACCTCACCTGTCCGCAGGTAGACGCAGCCGCCGCCTAAATTAACATATGAAAGAGTAAAAAAGATCAGATTAAAATATGTTACATTCGTTTGTGCATTCTGAATGTGTAGTGTTTTAATATGACATGTTTTAAATGTATAACACTGGCTGCTTTATTTAAAGTTTAACCAGCTTGTTAGTGCTACGTGATCATAAATAATCTACTACTATAACACACACACGCGCACACACATATATATATATATATATGTATATACATATATGCTACATGTATGGAAGTAAACCACTTTCACTGTTTTAATTGTGCATTTTAATTGTGATAACTGTTCCTGAAATGACATCACCTCCAACCTTCCGTCTCGTCCCAGCAGGACTGAGTTTCTGTGTTTTTCGAGGCCCCGTCTCCGTGGACGCGTCCCCCCCCCCGAGGACATGTGTCGCCTGCCGGCGGCCTCCCTCATCATTTGCTTTTGGCTGGCGGAGAGGAGCCAGGGGAACAGCAGCTTCCAGAGCAGCATGGCGGAGCTCCACGCCCGCTTCGCCGTCGGCCTCTACCGAACGCTCGCCGAGACGGAGAACGGCTCTGACCTGATCGTGTCCCCCCTCAGCGTCTCGGTGTCTCTGGGGCTGCTGCAGCTGGGCGCCGGGGGCAACACGCTGGCGCAGCTGGAGGGAACGCTGGGCTATAACGTGAAGGGTAGGTTTCCTTCTGGGATTCTGGCATTCGGGGATCGTGGTGGCGGTGGCGTTGCAGAGGTCTTCGGCGGCCTCCAGCGCCGTTGGTACCAGGTGCTGGTATCGGCCCTGCAGAGCACATCGGTGTCTGGAGCCATAATACCTGCATCCACCCCAGCAATAATCTCATTAACCACTCCTGCAGCTCGGCCTCAGGGGTCAAGAGGTCACTGTTTTTAATTACCAACACAAAGGAAGCTGGCGCTGCTGCTTTTTTCTTCTTCTTTTTTTTTAAATTTGACCAACAGGAAGTGACGGTTGACTGAAACGGTCCTCTGATCTGTGTCCTCCCGTCCTGCAGATGTCCAGGTCCAAGACTTCCTGCTGCACCCGCCGAGGGACGGCGGTCAGGGCAAGGGGCTGCAGCAGACGTGCACGTTATTCCTGCAGAACGGCGTCCAGCTGCTGATGGAGTTCGCCCGACAGGCGACGGCCTGGGCCAACGCCAGCGTGATCCGGGCCAACTTCAGCCAACCCAAACCCAGTCTGGAGCAGACGGGAAGCAGTCGCGGTAAAATAACTCTCAGAACTTTTTCCTTCAAAATCGGAACAATCGGACCTGCCGGGGCGTTTTTATTTTCCTTTTTTTATTGAAGCAAACACTGAGTTCCAGTCAAAAGATGCGACTTATCTTCTGGGGGCGGGACTTGACGTGAAACCTTGCTCCTCATTCCCCAGATGAGTTGTGGCATCTCCAGGCTGGCGGAAGCAGCGGGGATCTGTCGGGCTCAGGCGAGGCCCAGGTGGAAGCCCCCGGGTGGAGCCACCGTCAGCAGATGGCCCTGGTTAACACTGTGGCGTTCAGGGGCGTCTGGCAGAAGCAGTTCCAGTTCGCCAACACCCAGAACCTGCCCTTCACCCGGTCGGACGGCAGCAGCATCAAGGTGCCCATGATGTACCAGGCCACCGAGGTCAGCTTTGGTAAGAGAGTCCATCTTACAGACGGAATAGTCACCAGTTATGAGGTCATATAGTAGATAAGCTCTCCAAACGTCTGCGCAGGCCAGTTCAGGACCTCAGCGGATCAGAGGTACACGGTGCTGGAGCTGCCCTTCCTGGGCCGCACGCTGAGCCTGCAGGTGGTCCTACCCAGCGAGAGGAAGACGCCGCTGTCCTCCTTGGAGTCCCAGCTCACAGCCCGGCAGGTGGCGTCCTGGGACTTCGGCCTGCGCAGGACCAAGATGGACATTTTCCTCCCCAGGTCACCATCGCGCGGAGGCCTTCTTCTTCTGTTGAGAACCGACAGAAGAGAATTTAACTCCTTCTGTTTGGTGTTTTCAGGTTTAAAATACAGAACAAATTCAATCTGAGGTCTGTGCTTCCGGCCATCGGCATCACCGACGCCTTTAATCCGACAACAGCTGATTTCTCTGGAATTTCAGGTTGATACATCAATTCAAATTTGATTGTCCCCCTCACCGGCCCATATTTTAAATGTTTAATTCTACAGAATCTATATAATATGCCTGTTGAAGCGCCAGGGGACACGTGCTACCTTAAATTTAGCCCCAATTCTAAACAAGAGAACTTGTCAGCTGACAGTTTGATTCTTCCTTCAGCGGAGGAGAGACTTTATGTGTCTGACGCCTTCCATGAAGTGAGAATAGAAGTCACAGAAGATGGAACCAAAGCAGCTGCTGCAACATGTAAGAAATAAATCATACATTTAATATGAATTTGCACACAAACAGGGTTTAATCCTTGGCCTTTTGCAGCAATGGTGCTACTCAAACGATCCCGTGCTCCTGTTTTCAAGGCAGATCGTCCATTTTTATTTCTCCTACGACAGACCAGCACAGGTAAATTTTACTTTCCTTAGAGCTTATTAATAATATCAAATTTTGGCCTTTTATTGTTACCAAAACATCAGCAGTGGTGAGCAGCTAAAAAACCAAAACATGAACGCTGCGTTTACTTTGCTGCCATCTAGCGGACAGATTTAAGAGCTGCACGCAGGGAACTTGGAACGTGAACCTTTGGTACGTGTTTCTTTCAGGATCGATCCTGTTCATGGGCCGAGTTACGAACCCCGGGGACCAAGGAGCGTAACCCCCCCCCCTACCCACCCACATCACTGTATTTATTTGTGGACTAACAGGGCGTCCACTGACACTTCAAGAGGGACAATATTTTTTGTACATGTCTGTAAATAAACTTTTTAAACAAGCTTCACACCCCCTCTCCCCCAAATCTTAAAAGAAAAAAAGACCAAATGAGAACTCACATCATTACGAACACTTTATTCACATGGCCCTTCACAGTGTAAAATAGAAACTTTATTCATGGAAATACTTACAAAAAGGCCTTTGTCCACTGAACAATTCTCTTTAAATAGTACTCTAGGGTTATTTACATCTTTACAGTGTATTCAAAATACTCTTTTGGTAGCGGCCTCTTCACAAACACGCACGATATGGCAGATTTTGGTCCCGGTCTAGAAGAGGGAGGAAACAGAAAAAGGGCTGCGTTTTGAATCAAATCAAGTCGGAAAATTTGTGTATATTTGAGAAAAGAGGAAGAAAAAAAAAAAAAAGAGAGACCAGGCTGTAAGAAAAGGTAGTTTTAAATTACATTCTCAAATGTACACAAGTGCGTCTCGTTTAAGTGGCATGACGTCGGTTTGAGGAGTCATTTGGCAGCCTCGGTCCATCGACACTCCGGGGGGAAACAGCTTGTGGGGCCAATCAGCGGTTTCAAGTTGAAAGGAAGAGACAGAAAATATGGAACGTCGCTCCAATATTATTGCTGATTATGACGTATTAGTATTAGTTCCTGAGCTGTTCCATTAACGCTGCGTTGTTTAAACTGAGCTTGTGGTGCCTGGTTCAGTCCCAATCGCCTCAAAATCCTCAATCAGGAAACGTCCCAAGTTTACCTGGAAAACTGAGCCAGCGGAGTGATGCAGTCAACGGAGTGTACAGACCGAATTCTGTCAGTAAACCGGACAAACGAGGAAAAATAAGGCAAAGAAAAGTCTCCGATGGATCCTGTGTGACCCTGAGTTGGCTGAAAATGTGCACACACGTGCACACAAGCATGACCAGGGGTTCTCCAATGCTGTCAAATAATTTATGGTTGGAAACAAACAAAATCCCACGGGAGGGGCCAACAAATCAGGAGATAACTGTGCTTAAAAGAGGCCAGCGACCTCAGTCTGCTCGGGGGCCAGCTGCCCCTGGAGAGGTGGCGGTTTAAGAGCTGGACGCAGTCTTCAACCATCCTCACGGGGGCGCCAGAAGAGGGCGAAGGATGAAAGCGGATGGCGGAGTCTCTGTTTGGGTTTAGGAGGCGATCTCAGAGCGTGTCCACGTGGTTCATGTTGTTGGCTCTGTTGTGGATCTCCTCCAGGAAGTTCTCCAGTTGCTCGATGAGGACGCGTTTCTTGAACCTTTGGACACAGAACCACAGCAAATGTCAGCCGTGCGGGGGCTTTGTCTCCCTCCGGGCCGCACCTCTCTGAGCGGGACCGCCGCCTCTGGCCCTACCTGGCTGCCTCCTTGATGATGTTGTGGAGGAAGATGAGCCGCGTGTCCAGAGTTCCCTGGATCTGCTTCAGGAGGAGGAAGATCTTCTCGTAGTCTGAAAGAGGAAGATGAACGAGGATTAACAGAGTAGCTGCTCAAACAGACCCGCAGACTCATCGTGGCTCCGTACGTCTGCCGGGCTTCCTGATCTCCTTGGTGATGAGCGCTCGTAGTTCGTTGTTAACCTTTGTGGTCTCGGTGTGAATGCGTTTCTTCAGAGACACGGCCGACAGGTAGCGAGCGGGCTGATCCTCCACCAGCGCCACCTCTGTCCCTCCCTCGATGCCCGGAGGCGGCTCGCCCGCCTGCGGTCGCCCGTTCCCCTGCTCCTCCCCGTGCCGCACGTCTCCGGGATCTCCGGCCTCCGTGTGGTTCTCTTGGTGGTCGGCGGGGCCCGAAGAATGATCCGTCTCCGAGTCTGAGCCTTTGTCGGCGCCGTAGTGGTTCTGATTCAGGTGGTTGACGATCAGGTCGGGTTCCGTCGAGCCGTCGCTCGAGTCCTCGTCTGCGGATTTGCAGAAGTCGACATTTATCTGGAGTTTTAACGCTCCTCATAAATGTTGGGTCTCACCTGCGGCCGGTCGGGGGCTGGCGGGGGGCGTGACTGGCGGGGTGTAGGCCCGGCCCAGACGCAACAGCGGTGACATGCAGCGCCGCCTCTTTGGTCCCCCGCCCCCGCTGTTGTTGCTGTCTGCGGGTCTCTTCCCTTTGTTCTGGGGGCCGGTCACGAACTCGTCCGCCTCGTCGATCATCATGCCCTGAAGGAGCAAAGGGGGCAGTTAGTTTCTGCGCAGCTTTCAGCCGTCCACAGACGGGGGCCACGTGCCTTCTTGTCCAGCTTGAAGGGGTTGCCAAAAGTGTGCAGGCGCTTTGGTTGCTCGGGGTCTGCGTCCCGGAGGGGCTGGGGGGCAGATTTGAGGAAGTCTTGGTAGTTGCCCATCTGGGCTATTGGCACGCTGTGAAGCTGATCTGGAAAAGTGAACAAATCAGCATTAATGGAGGGTGTGTTTTTGTTCTATACGATATATAAAGGCTTCCTCGGTCTGGGCATGGACCGTCCTCGCTCTGAGTGGGTAGTGAGGGTGAGCACGAGGCTTCCCGTCACATTTCCACAAACAAGGAAGGGACATCTGGATTTCAACAGCCATGTTTGTTCAACCGTCTGTGACTGTCAAGGTCATTTCGAATTCCCACTGGTCAGATCTGAGATGCAGCAACAGGCCTTGGAAATGGAGGGCGACGTACCCGAGTCCTGGCCTCGGAGATTACACACGCTGGTGTTGAGCAGGTTTCGCCTCATTCGGCTCAACTGGTCCAGCAAGTGGCTGCGTGGGATGTCGTAAGGATTCCGAAAACTCTGCGGCTTCAAGCCCTGGTGATGTCGTAAGAGATTTAAATCAGAGAAAGTGTCTTTTCTCCTCTTAAACAGGGAAAAACACCATGTGGCACACGGAACCTTGTTAAGCATTGCCAGATGAAAGCCTTGGAACTCTTTGGGGTTCAGCTCCATGGGCATGTTTGGACCGTCTCCCGACAGACTCTGCAGCTGCTGGATGAAATCCCTGCGATGGCCGAGCGAAATTCCTCCCCCTCGCCAACGCACCTTGATTCCAGCCTCCGGCGGAAGCTTCTTGCCAATCGAGGCGATCAGACGATCGTACTCGATTTTTGACTAGAGTTAAACAGAGGAGCAGTTTTATTAGATTTGGTTTGTTTAACATGGAAATTTTCCATTTTTACCTCACTTGGTCCGTTCTGTGGTATTTTTATTTCCACTGGGAATACGCCTCGCAGTGGAAATAAAAATAGCACAAAATGGACCAACAGACATCATCTTATCCCAGTGCCTCTCCCCAAATATAAGCATGTGCTTTAAACCTGCTGGCTCAGTTTCTTCAGGTAGGAGACCACGCTGTAGCTCAGGCCGTACTCCATGTTATCAGCCAGCAGGTTTGGTGCTCCCATGATTCTCAGGGCCTTCCTCAGGGACTGTTGATAAGACACAGATAAGGCCGATGAAGCATTTTTATGATCCGTATTTCATTAAAAAAACAAACAGTAACCGAAGAATGAACTTACTCCAATATAATAGGGAGGCATGGTCTTCAGGTAGTTCTCAAAGGACTGCCGCCATTTTAGAGTAGGCTTGAATTTATGGACTTTGATCAAATCATCTGCAATCAGGTTATTTAAAAAGGTTTAATGCAAGTTAAACACACTCAAAATGTGTTACATTTAAGCAAAGCGCTTTAAATCGCCTGTGCTTGCCAAGCATTTCATTTCCTCTTAATTTTACAGCAGAAGATGACAAACAAGTCAGTTTATTACTGGAGCGGATCCAAATTCCTGCTCAATATGTCATTTATGTCATTTATCTCAGTAAATGGGGGACTTATTGGAGCTAAGGCTTAGGCTGCATCCTTAGATCACAAAGGAAAGTCCTGCCATGTTCTGCCTCAAACCAGAAATTAAAATGGCCTCAGGAGGCAACACGGTGCGCGTAAATTCGAGGTTAGCTGCCATATGTTTAGAAAAACATAGGCACGATTAGTCTCACCTAGAAGTGGCAGAAGAACGGGGTAATTGTAGGGCATCACGAACAGGTTGACGCAGTTGAGAGCTGTGCTGGCCTTCAAGTATCCAAAAGGTTGGCCCAGGTCACTGTATTTGGCACTGTTACATACAAACACCTACAAAACACACATCAAAAACTGAATATCCTCAAATCAACCCACGTTTATGACGACATCATTCATTGTAACACAGCGTAGCATGTGTGTAAGCACACATGTGCTGTTAATAACAAAAATAAATAAATAACACACCTACTTCTTGTAAAACAAAATGGTGAAAACTTCCTCATTGCTCATTTCTGATATGCATTAATGACTCAATAGAACTCCCATCATGACTGCACATTTTGGCATATAAATCAGTAAAAACTTTCCTTTAATATCATCACAGGGATACATGTTCCAGGTTAGCATACAATCAAGCTAAGAAGCTAATAGAATATAGTTATGATGAATGGATGGATGCATTTAAAGACACGCCACAGCCTTTCAATCGATATATTTACGCTTGAAGTGATTTATTTATCTACGCCCTAACTGGTCCATACCTGCCAGCAGGTGTGGGGGGACTTCCTCTCTAATATGTACTGCGTGAGTGGCGACGGCTCCAGCTCATACTTGTCAAAGGGCACCTTGTCTATAACCATGGGCTCCGCGTCCAGACAGGAGAAGCGAACGTGTGGGTGGGCTGAGCGTGGAGGCTAGATGGCACAGAGAGGAGCGGTAAACACTGGTGAGAATCCATGGCTGCAGAAGGAGACTCGATCAAAACAATCATCAGGCACAACGATCATCTTTAGAACCTCACAAATACGAACACCCGCACCAGTGAGGACATTAAAGTTCATCTTGGTACCCGAGAAAACAGACAGAAGAAAGAAATAATAGGAAAAACACATGAATCATATCACAAAAATCTCCAGCTAGATTAAACAGACTGTTGCTGGTGTTAAGTTTTGGAAAATCTTGAATTCTTTTACGACTTTTGGTTTACTTCCTTTTTTGGTCAGTCATTAACACGCTTTTTTTTAAACACAAAGGGACCAAACCTGCTCATGTATTATCATACAGATTATGTTTGTTATAGATATATATATTTTAAAAACCCCACTTAGTTATTATTGTTATTGCATTCTTCATAAAAAGCTGATTGTGTCTAAACGTTTACCAGAGTTGGAGAGTTCTGGTCGGGCCAGAAGGCCTCAGGAATGGGCCAGTGGCCAATGGGCACACCGGTTTTAGGGTTGGGCCGTACATAGATCAGCTTGTGACAGCAATGCCAAGGCTGTACACCAGACTTCTGCACTTCAGCTGGAGCATCTGAACAGACACAGACCGAGAGAGAACGCCGACTTCTCAGATAAACAACATCAGTGAAAATTCAATAAAATGTGACGACGAGCTCTGAAAGCAAAACAAAAGGTTGCGGTGAAATGCAACAGCTTGCAGGCAGCTACAAGCTGCAGCCTGGGCTGGAATAATGAAACCCAGCTGCAGTTTATGAAAGACAGAAAGCAAAAGTAGAAGAGTCAGTGTGACGGAGCAGGAGAAACAACATTAATCAACTGTAGCGCGGCAGATGCTTACAGGGTGTTCAGGAACAGAGTGAGGAACTAAACAGCAACAAATGAGGCTCTTACCCTCGAGAGGAGGAGGATCAGGTCCAGTTTTCTCAAACTTTATAACCACTCCACTCTGGATTTTCTGCACCAGAGACTCCAGACACTGATTCAACGTGCGCTGTGAGAACACGCTGTAAGAGCGACCTGGGCACACGAACACAGGATTAGTTTATTTAATGGGTTCCTAACAGAGTAAGGAATCAAAGTGTGATTTATTTTCAGTTTTACATGTGTGTCCACACTATCTGTCACTTTGTCAGACATCTTGTCTCCCGAGGACTCGGCAAGAAGATTTTACGCTGATCTTGCAACCCCTGAGTAGATTGTGTGCATTTGATGTGAAAGCTGGGGGACACGTCTGTTATCAAAAGTCATTAACCGGATGTTAAAACGTGCGACTTAAATGATCGGCAGAGCTGCTGCAGTACAGGGTGGTGGCGCTAAAGTCACTGTATGAATAAAGAACGCTCACGAGGCTAAAATCCACAGTAAAGTACAGCGTCGACGTGCAGCCGGTCAGGAAACCAGCCATAAATTAAACAACCACTCTAAATATCTCCCCAGTAAAATCACACGATGCACATAAAATGGGCACTTTATACCGCCGGATAATCAACCTGTTACAGTCACTCCAGGAGGCAGCAACTCAAAAATTAATTTGCTTGAAAATGGAGCTATAAATACAACTCTATTAGTCTGATTCAGCCACCTACTAACTTCACCTCTAGTGACCTCCCCCTGCACCCATTCACTCGCTCATTTCAATAGGCTGTGGCTTTGGGTCAGTTGTGCCATCAGCAGTAATGTACAGTAGAGCGGCGCTCACAATAGAGCTGTGTCACGTTCCTCATTCAGCACCGCTGCCTGCGTTGGTGTCACCCTCCCTGCTCTTTCTCTGGCTGCATGCGTCCATCTTAACCCCCCCCCCCCCCACAACCTCTTTCCAGCCCAGTCTCTGCTGAGGTCCCGCTAACACAGGCAGACGCTCCAGAAAAATCACGTTTAAATCAAAAGTTACGAGCGGCGCAGACAAACGCGACCAAATTCCAACGCACGGAGTTCATACTGCCGATGCAGCTGGGAATGGTTTGTGGAGAAAAACCCAGATTTGAGCTCCGAGTTCATGCCAAGATTATCCACGTGGGACAGAAGTAGATGAGGCTGGCGGATAAGAGAGGTGCCTTTAAATCCAGATTCTACATCATCCACAAATAAAATTAAACAGTATTTCCCCATAAGACCTGAAGCTTTATTATTCTCCGAGTGAAGGAATGGATTAATCGTTATAAAGGCTGAGCTGATCCCGGCTGTTCTCCAACACTTTCTGAAGCTTATACCGTCTAACTGCCCTCGGTCTTCCTACCTCCTGTGACCTCACACATGGGAGTGATGGGAGAATCATCGGGTGGGACGCCGCCAACTGGTTCAGGCTCCACAGAGGCATTGCCAGGAATGCGCAGCACCAGGGCGAACAGACGCTGGTCCCAGCGGAAAGGCTCTTTGGTCAGCTCGCTGCCCGGCAACGGAGTGGTGAGAGGCAAATGGAGCTGGGAAACAGAAGAATAAGTTAAGGAAAAAAACACACGTGACACACTAAAACTGGATGCACAATGAAGAGTGAAAGGTTTAGAGGAGAAATGGCGGATTTATGCAACCACGCGGATGTGTTATTAATACATCAGCGTGATAGCACAGCGTACAATTAAATTCTTTTTGGTCAGTTGGGAACACAAATGCAGATCTGGCGCTTCCTAAAGACGGATTCTGAGAGTCTTGGACTTCAGTATCAGTCAAAAGAGCTGCGATTACATTCAAACCTACACTCCAGACATCATCATCGGGCATTTCCTCCCCCCACAGGAACAGAGACAAGCGGGTAATCATCACACAAGCCACAAATCAGACTGGAGAGGCGGAATTTAGGGTTTATTTGTTCCTGCTTCCCCAGAACTCCACAACATACGCCTGCATCTGCAACTTCATTAGCATTAGTAGTTTTCCCCTTGCAATTCTTCCACTTAAAAACATTTTTGAAGATAATGACCCTATTATGATAGAGGAAAAGGCCACAATTCATTTAAAATTCTAGTAACATTCCGCACAATCCCCGTTTAAAATAAACATAGCGCTTCTCCAGACAAAGTTAATTATTTTAAGCACTCGAGTAGTGAAACGCACACAAAACGTCCACCTGAGTGTTTCATTTGGAGGTTTTTTACGCTTCACTGATGGCTAAAACAATTCAGGGCGACGCCACGTCTGCCGTGTTCGATGTTTGGGAAGTCGACCGAGACGCAACCGTGGAAACTTGAGACTGACCTCGTCTTGGACTCCGCTGCTGCTGGTCAATTTGTTGCCGTCACTGATGGCAATTATGATGGCCGGCTCGAGGAAAAAAGGATTTCTTCCCTACAAAACAAGACCGACGTCAAATAACAAATGACCGAAGGACAAATGCGTAAAAGCTCAGAGAACATTTACAGGAGCAATAATCCTGCTGGAATTTAACATCTGGATACGGCCGTGATGAAAGTCAGAGACCTAAATGAGGACAGGGGTGATATCACATATACATGTTACAGGGTGGAAGAGGATTTTCACCACTACAAAAGGAGAAAAGTTGCGCTTGTGTCTGAGGTTCAACATTGCTGCTTCTTTCCGCACCGCCACGCCATTTTTCACGACCCCGACGTGTCACACCGATAGAGCGAAACTGGAACAGCGCTGCATTTACCACTCTGCATCAGCCCCGTGGGATCTCGTCAGAGGCCACGGGGCTGAGGAAAACCTGGAGGCAGCGCGCTTCCCGTCAGCAAACATTCAGCACAGCGAATCCTCGCTGCAGCCCTGAGCGGGACAGATTGGTCATTCAGCACAAACCACGGCTGACATGCAGACAGCAGGACAGCACCGTAATTTACAGCTGCTTCACTGTTGGTATCCATGACAACCTGCCAATAATTCAGGCAGCTGTGCAAATACTTCGCATAACAAGTTGCCAATAAGACCAACTTGAAGTGACGAGTCCATCTACACTCCTATTGTATTTACAAGTGACAGACTTTTAAATTGGAGCGCAACTGAATATATTTATTTAAATATTTGTGTGACACTTTATTTCAGTTCTAGAAATCTGAAGTTAAACAATATGTGAATGTCAACGAATGCAGTTTATCTTTAACTGAGCATTATTAAATGCGTGCAACATTCGTAAAGTTGACAGGAACTATTTCTCATTATTCCGACATCTTTATTTGTCTGAGATTCTTGTTTCAGTTGGATATTCTGTGTCACGCTGTGTCACTGTAATCAGGCAGAGCTGAAAACATCCACTTTATCCACTTATTTCTGAGTAAAGCACATGGATTATTAATGATTTAAGAGCGGTGGAAAACAAAAGATAAGGAGGACGGCAGTCTCATTTAAGTATAAATAGTCAGGCTGTCATTAGCACAGGACACGACGACCTTGACCTCCTCGTGCTTGCACTCGTGGGGGCACAGAAACGTGGCAGCAGGCTGACATTCAAACAGCGTCGGACCTGCGTTATTCCTACGGTTTGTATGCAGCCCTACTGTCACACTACTGCGCCTCCCGTCATTCCAGTTAAAGAAAATGGCAAATGGCAAAGAAGGCAGGGAGATCCTAAAGGGTGATGTGATACATCTCCTGCAAGCCGAGGTGCTTTTAGAATGAAATCTAGTCAGGACTGAGTCACTCTGCTCATATTGTGTTACGCCGTCTTAAACAGAATGAAGAAAGGCCACTTTGTCACGCGTGCCACAGAACTCAGGACGGTGGAACTGGTATTTTTACCTCCCTGTTCATCTCTCCCATTTTCATTTCAACACCTATTCTCTGATCCGGAAAACCTGACCGGCTTGAACTGGTGATGTCACTGGGAACCAGTGAAGGAACTGAACTGGAATGCCAAAAGTTTTGGTAGAATCTCAATAAGATGGAAGAGGGACCTGTTCCAAAGTCAAAAATTGATGTTGTGTTGTGCCGAACTTTTGAATTCACACACACCACTTTTAACAAAGTATTTCTTTTGGAACACCGATGCTTTTAAACCAAAAGGAGGGTTCTGCGACAAACACCAAGTCTTACCAAGTTAAACTCAAATGTCAAATAAACAACTTAACTGTATAATTTATACCTCAGCTTAAGTTATGTGTAAAAATATTGAGGAATTCTTCGTAGGACTTTAAAAAAAAAAAAAAAAAAAATCAAAGATAAAAATCTTCAATTCCCTAAAAAAAAAGTGTTTTTTTAAAGTGATTAAAGTCCAACAAATTCAGAACAGAAATTTAGAATATAGAAATTTAGTCAGGTGTTTTTATAAAAAAAACAAAAACCACTGAGTTAAAAATTGCCAGAGTGGCTTTATAAAAACCAATTTACTAACTAGTAAAATATTTAAATATCTATTTAAAGGCCATTCACTGAAGTCAGGTGAACAGTTCCCAAGGTTTTTACATAAAGTTGCTCCCGTCTTTTCATTTATTGCCGTTATATTTGTGTTTGGGCCACAGTATGCAGGTGGTTGATGCTTGTAAGACTGGGAACAGGGGAAGGGGAACGGGGATGTGAAGGGAGTACGTGTGGGGACCTCGTCAGTCCTAAACCTGACTTCTTCTTCTCTACCTCTTCAGTGCTACATACCTGTCCATAGTTGTCTATCCCAGTCACTAATCTATTGAGATTTAGTAAATCAAAAGCGTTCCTCAAGGACTGGCCAATAGATGTCAGCCCAGTTGCTTGCAGGTTCCTCAGCTCGGTCATGAAAGTGGCATGACTCTCCTTCCATCCAGCCTTTAAAAAGAAAAAAAGAAAAAAATCAAAACAAACTAATTCGATCATCCGCGCAAATCAGGTCATTTCTGCACAAATAAATGCAGCTCGACTTTGATGAATTGATCCCCACTTATTAAACAGTTGATTTATTCCTGGCCGGGCTCATGCTGTGACAGCGCTGCAGTTGCAAACTCACTTCGTTTAACAAGCTTGTGCACAACAAATGATAAAAAGTCCTAATGTGAGCCGTGACAATTTGGTCCAAACAAGTAAAGTAAGCTAGTCTGCCCCCCTCCCTCCCCCAGATATCACCTCTCTGTATAAATAACACCCAGAGTTCCTTGCTGCTCACATTGAAACAAAATGTCGGCCATGTTTTAAAAGGGGTATGAAAGCTCCTCCTGAAGATTTTCCTCGACACAATTGATGTAGCGATCACAATGTGGCGGAGCGTTGGACGGACAGCCGAGCTACGCAATGTAAAGCTGGACATAACCCGAAAACAAAACTCTACCTTAATGCCGTACGGAACGTCTTCAAAATTTACCAACATGTACCGGTCCCCTCGGCTCGCCGGATCTCTCCCCCTGAGCTGTGGAAATAGTAGAGAATTATTTACGGTTGTCGAGAGACACGGTTTGACAGCTTGCGAAAGTACAATGACGATGTGAAGCACAGCCCCGCTCGGGATCTCCCGATAAGAATTTTGTCCCACGGTTACAGTACCTTAATAAAAGTCTCAACAGCGCCTTTTGCTATGTCCAGATAGGTAGTGCCCAGATGGGTGCGCTGGTTCATTGAAGCGGACGTGTCTATCAGAAAAAGTAAAACGGGCATTGTGATGGTAATGACACGTTCTGCATGGACTTGGTGTCAGTACAACCAGCCAAAACGCAAAAAAATCTTTTGTTCTCTGCCGCCTGTGTCACCCCTCAGCTAGCTAGCTAGCCGGCTAACTGTCTGTCTCACACATTCTTTCAAAAAAGTATAAGAATAGTAAGTGCAGAAGCCCTTGCTGGGCAAACTAAACTAATAACCTCAATCCCTAGGGGCAGGATATTGATTTACGAGGGATGTTGATAATTTTTACTATATTTTGCAAATATTCCTAAGTTTTATAGTAACAAAGTTCCCCCTCATAGTGAGTCCCTGCTTCTCCCTACACTGAATGCGCTGTGCCTTCTCAATTGGTTTTAAGCGAAGCTTTGCGCCTGGCTCCGCCCCCCGAGCGGTTCTTCTGTGTCACGTGTACAAATGCTGGGTAGCCATTGGCTGGCTCGTTCTTCTTATTACCATATCCAAATTAGGCCAACGCTGAGCGTCTTTTGCGCATGCCTGCTTGCTTAAGAGGCAGGAATGCGAGGAAAATATTTTGTACGTGCGTTATATGTATAAGAATGCAATATATGCAGCGATGACATGATTTAATGAGCCTTACACGCTGCTTGTAGCACATAGGATCTCTAAAATTTGATTGCAATCTGTCCTTCGAGAAGCGGTTACATAATCAACATTTACTTCATCCTATGCACGGGCGTGGGCTACTGTGTCCTGAAGACTATAGAGGCAAAACTAAAGGCAACAATGGACAACATCAAACAAAGAACGGTGGTATATGAACATAAAAATACGCCTATGGCACACATTAACTTCAAGCTCACAGCAGAGCCTTTGGCTTCTATGAAATGGCCAGATAAAGACCGTGTTTTTTTGTCTCAAGACAGGTTAGCTACAATTTACATTTACGTGCACACACGCACGCCTACCACTCACGTCTATGTCAATACTTTGCATTTTTCTTTTTGTGCAGTAAGCCACCCATTGAATTCAAACTATTTTTTAAATATTGAAGAAGTTAGACTGATTAATTGTAGCTTGATAGCAGACGAACTTTCTTTGTTATGGCTCGTTTGGTTTTTCATTACACACTCATTGTTTTAGGAGACGAATCGCCTTGTTAACAACACCCTTAAAATCATTCTAAAGTGATTGTTTCAAGGGCTACGCGTCATCATGCTGACTAAGTCGAAGATCCACTCAATACCCCACAACCCTCGGCCAGAATGTGCGATTGTGCAATTCGATTTATATAATGTAGCGCCCTGGAAAAAATCATCACTTCCGCAAAAATAAGAAGAAACCATCCGGTGGCAGGCGATAGTAAAGCGGATGAAGGTCCATTTCCTCTTGTTTGATAGAGTTATCTACGGTAACGTAGTTGGCGATTTTCCCGGTGTCTACCGACAGATCTTTCACAATAAAATATTTGAGCGGCCTCTGCGATTATATGCGCTCAATTTTTTAATCCAGCTGTAACTATTTTAATCTATTTATATTAATCGGCGTATGCGTGGCGTGTTAATATAATAAGTAGTTACTCACATTTTGATTGGTTTGCAGAGCTGCTCATACATCCCTATCCATCATCCAGCCCCATTTTAAATCTCCCAAACTTAGTATGTTTGAACAATATCCCATTCTATCATAATCAATACGCAATATATATAAATTCTTGCTAGTATCATGAAAAAATCATTCATAGGTATTTGTTTTACAGATGATTATTGATCATTCTTTACTAATATTTATATTATTTACTTGTAGATTTTTATGCTTTTATAAAGATAGATAGATAGGTATCAGAAAGGAATCTTGATTATACTTTTACATTATCATTTTGATTATATGATAATAAAAAAATGTCTATGTTTTTGTTTCAATGAACAATAAGTACACATTATATCCGACCCAATGTCATACTGTATACAATAGCAATAAACCAATAAATAATTTTGAAATAAACAAATGATCAATTCTTTCTCAAAGTATGGTGATTATATTTTCAGAGGACCATAAATCTATTCTCTCAACATTGTTTACACAAATATGGTTTTCAATGGTTTTAATTTTGAAAGGTACGACAGCGAAAGCGGAAGTTCTATTTTGTTCAGCGGAAGTGGTGTCTCGGCGCGCGTGCGTTTGCGTCAGCTGACTGGCTGCCTCTGCAGCTCCCGTCACAACACCGTGTCCCGACCTGCTGACAGCCAGCTAGCATTAGCTGCTACAGCGGGACTCCTGCAGACAGAACCTCTGGCGCGGGGGGTTCTTGTTGTTGTTGTTCTTGTTCATGGCCTCGGAAATCCAGCCGCACCCGCAGGCACGGAAGCCATGTCTGCTTAATAAAATCGATGCATTCCAAGAGGTTGTTAGCTCGGCGGTCATCATCCCGAAGGAAGACGGTGTTATCAGCGTGTCTGAGGACAGGTGAGCCGCAAATCCTCCCTAAATCAATTTATAGTAGTCTTCTTTGTTTGCACCATATACCCCACTCACATCTACTCTTATATTCACCAATGCTGAGTTATTTCATACTAACCTTCTGTTAGAGGTTGGCGCTTTATGGTTCGAAGCCTAAATAGCGTTACACATGTCAGCTGACAGTCATTTGAGCGTTTTCAATGTTCTGACCGTAATCATAATAAAGATGATCATATGTGTAGAATGTAACAGGAGACAAAGTGTTTTGATCTGCGATGACGCCACAGTGTTGAACATAAGGTCTGTTCGGGTAGCTTGAATAAATGTATCCAGAAAGTGAGTGTGTGTGGGTGTGTGTGTGTGTGTGTGTGTGTGTGTGTGTGTGTGTGTGTGTGTGTGTGTGTGTGTGTGTGTGTCTGCGCGCTTATGCATGTTCAAAGGTTAGCTTTTTCTAACACTGCAATCCATTCTGAGCCCCTTTTTAATTTTCCTTTAAACTGGTACCTATTTGAATTTCATGACCGTTTTTTTCATATCATCTACGTGCTTTTCAAGTATTTTTGACAGAAGCCATAGAATAGTAGGTGGAAAAAAGGGTGTGATGTAAACCAAGCGAAAGTGATGTTGGGTGTGTTTTACTAGTCTTGACTTGTTGCTAATGAGACAACACTAAAAAAAATGTGTTCATTTCCACTAGTCAAGAGTTGAGCTTCAAATCCGTAATATGAGAAATGAATGCAATGGTTTCACCCCACAGGACTGTTCGGGTATGGCTGAAGCGGGACAGCGGTCAGTACTGGCCCAGCGTCTATCAGGTGCTGCCATGTAAGTCTTCCTTTTTCTCTTTTTGTTTCTAACTTCGTGTCTCTTTTAAAGGCAGGGCTGCATGTCTGTGACACAAGAAAATGACGTGTTATTTTAAGGAGGTTTGCTATAAAAGCTGATGGCAAATCATGTGATTGTGAGCATACCAATAAAAGCTTAAAGAGGTTAAAAAAAATGTTATTGCACATTTTCCACATGAGGCATTGTTGCAGTAATCAGATGCAGCTTTGCAGGTTATCGTGGATGTGTTCTAACACTTGGGTCAAAGCTTTAATGTTGTTTCACATTTAGTCTTTTTTTGTCTCTGCTAAAACACTGAGGAAATTGCAACATTGGAGTGTGAGTGAGACAGAAACTACACCTCAATATAAACTATGCAAACATTCATAAATGTGGCAGCATTCATTTAAATGTAAATAGTGCAATACATGCAAATAACTTCTCTTAAACCTGCATCACAGTTTCCACATTGACTAAAGAAGTAGGATGGGGAAATTCCTCCCCAAGTAAACTGATTTAATTTTATTAAAAAGAGTCTGTGACAAAATGTAAAATTCTGAATTTACCACATGTACAATAAAGCATTCTCTTAAGGATGGTTTTTTTTTTCTAAACATCAGAACATATCCAACAGAAAACAGTATATACCTGCTATCAACATACGTGTTTAACTCATTTTGCCTATTTATCAGTAATGGAGTTTGTTTAATTCATGACGTGAGTGGAAGCTGGTCATTCTAGCTATTTTCACACAAACAAGCACAGAATGGTGACAGTTGTTCTGGGTGTCTCGTCCTCAGCACAGTGTTCCTGTATGTCCTTTAACCCAGAGACCAGGAGGTTGTCGTTGGGGATGGATACTGGAAGCATCTGCGTAAGTCCCTCTCCAGACCCAACCCAATGGCCCCTCTCTTTCTTCCTTTTTCCCTGAAAACCAAAGTCATGTTTGCTTTTCTTATTGCTTCACTAGCAGAATAAGTTTGTTAATGTGTCATAACAGGAACTGTGTATTTTATCATTGCTGACAATTATTAATGATTTATTATTATTAATGCTGACAATTATTAATGATTTCTGGCATTTTACATGTCAGTCATTCCTTATGGCAAAAGAACAAAAAGCTAGCAGTTTTTTGTGAGTGTCATAAACTTATCTACAGTAACCTTATTAACACAACGTTGGACTGTAAAGCATGAAAATGTGTGGAAACTTCTACTTTGCCTTCCAGGAGTTCATCCTGTCAGAAGACTACAACAAGATGTCACCAGCTCGCACTTACCAGGGTGAGACAGGAAGTGTGTGTCCTGTGTGTGTGGGAGTCAGTTACTGTCACATGATCAAAAAAAACCACAGATTTTGCTCAAAAACGTTTGAATGTTTCGGCAATACTATTGTGAGAGGTGTATCCGACCGAGTTATTCTCAAAACAAACCTTAATTTTGTGACTAAAAGAATAAAACATGTTTGGAGTAGGTGAGTGTGATGTATGTTCTGATGCCTCATGCTTAGAGTTTATGTTTAAAAGTTGTCACCCAGATCACATTTGGCATTTGTCTCAACTCTAATGACCACATTAGTTAGCGTCTGCGTTGCTAACGTGGCAGTTTCAGGATGCACTTCTAATAAATTCTGCATTGTACCAACAACTTCCTCCTGTGAAGTGTTAACGTTGCATTTCTAAGTCATTTTAGCACACTGGAAATGTTGATCGAGCACCGTTCTCAAACCGTATCCGTCCACACCGGGATGTCGAGGACGCCCGCTGCATTCTGAAATTGATCCCAGGTCTTGTTTTTGTGTCCCGGCAGCCCATCAGAGCAGAGTGACAGTGGTGCTGTTTGTGTTAGAGATGGAGTGGCTCCTGAGCACTGGCCAGGACAAAAACTTCACCTGGCACTGCTCAGAGAGCGGCCAGCAGCTGGGGACATACCACACTGCTGCCTGGGTCACAGGGCTACAGTATCCTTCACTGTCTCCATATCACAGGCCTGACAGTTTGTTTGTGCTTCCTGCTAAATGGAGGGAGGCAAACTTAACCAAGCAGGAAGTGACGAGCCATCTTTGGACTGTAGGACCATGTTTTATGTTTATTATGACAACACGGCCCATTTTAAGGCCACAGCAAGGTTATAGAGATTAGTTTCTACTGAGGATGAACAATAGGCTTCAGCGCTGCTGTTGTCAAGGAAACAGTCTAAATATGTTTCTGTAATGGACAGGAGAGCCAGCGCAGATCCAGAGATGAGTCTGCCATCAGGGTGTTAAAGCAGCAGTGTCCTGCAGCGAGACAGTGAGCCGTGACCTTAAATGTGATAAAAGGACCATTTCTGCACTGAACAAGATTATCGTGTATCTCCTACTACTGTAATTATCCACCACAGGACCTGTTAACTTACAGCTATGAATTATGTTTCCACTAAACTAAAATGATCACCGTTAAAGATCTTCAGCCTTGTAGAGAGCATTAGTAGCCGGTAAAAATAGGTCTAATTTCTCTGTACCTGCAACTCTTTTGTCAGATTGTTTTCTAAAGTGCAGATAATGATTTGCTCTTAAATGACTTGAGCAGGTCAGGGTGTGACGCAGAGTCGGTGACCATTAAACAGTCCCAGGTCACACATTGACGCTCTGAGTCTTCATGGCTGTCAGCAGTAACAAACATGTTTACACCTTTTCCTCTAAATTACATTCTGCTGCAGAGTTTTTGCATGGAAAACATGGTTGTTTTCCCTTTTTTGGCAATTTTGTTGGTCCAAATGCAGGATTCTGTCTTCTTTGACTTAATTTTCCTCCCAGATTTGACGTTGAGACCAGACATGCTTTTGTAGGAGACCAGTCTGGTCAGGTGACTATTCTGAAGCTGGAGCAGGACAGCTGCAGCCTCGTCACCACGTTCAAGGGACACACCGGTACGAAGCGCATCTTAATCAGTATTTTAAAGTCTCTGTTTCAGTTCTACAGTACAGAAGCAACAGAACACTTGACAAAGCACTCTTATTGATTTCTGCACAATGGTTGTTTAAAATGTCAACATGCAGCTCCTCCTATAAGCCCGGATCGATCTTGCCTTCCTGCGCTGCACCGAATATTTGAAGCAAATGAAAATATTGACCTGTTTCTTTCCTCCGTCTTAAAAAGGACAGAAATAATTCTGTATGGTTTTGTTGTCGGCTGGATGTTTGTACTCATTAGTCTCTGTAGATGAGTATTTGGGCAGTAAAAGAGACATTTGTGTCGCAAATAGGCTTCAAATTCAACTGTAAAGCCACCTTAATTTCAATCCTTTCTCTTTGGGTTATTAATAATTGCGACATCCTCTGTGTTTATGAATCCACCCATGTGCTGATGTGTTTTCCGTGTCTCTGCTGCTCCAGGTAACGTGACGGCGCTCTGCTGGGATCCAATTCAGAGGGTTCTGTTCTCCGGCAGCTCAGACCACTCCATCATCATGTGGGACATCGGGGGCCGCAAAGGAACCGCCATCGAACTGCAGGGACACAAGTAAGCAAAAAGAGATCCCGGTTGGATGTTTGATTTATTCACCTGGAAAACCTTTACGCTTGTTTCCACCCTTCTATAATACAAGTGGTCATATGTTACCACAACACAAGAATGGATCTGTTAGTGGGTTTTAATGTACATTAATGTCACATTTACACAGGCTGTGCGTTTTATTTTATGAGTAGCTTTAACATGAAGCGCGTGACAGGATGTGTCTGGGTGTGATTGCTATACAGTGATAAAGTTCAGGGTTTGTGCTACGCCTCACACACCCGTCAGCTCATCTCCTGCAGCTGTGATGGCGGCATCGTCATATGGAACATGGACGTTACACGACAAGAGGTGAGACGGCAGCATCTGCGAGTCTGCCTGTGTGCGTCTCTGCGTGTGTACATAACATGCTGCTGTTTGTCCCTCATATTTTTAGAGTGTAGACATCCATGAAATCAAGACAAAATTAAAAAAAAGCTATATACAGTATATTGCAATTCTTCTTAAGAGCACAGTTTTGTGTGTTAAAACATTTTATTTCATTCAGGCCTGAGTTTGTAAATTGTCTCAAACTTTTTAAAAATGAATTTTCCAGACCCCAGAATGGCTGGACAGTGACTCCTGCCAGAAGTGTGAGCAGCCTTTCTTCTGGAATTTCAAACAGATGTGGGACAGCAAGAAGATCGGGTTGAGACAGGTACTTGCCACTCCTCAGTCGCCCCATAAATCTTCTGCACAGCTCGCTCGGCCCAGTAGAGTCAGGAACAGATATTTTCCTGGGTAATAATAGTGGATCAGCTTTCTGTGAGTGAACATGCAGCACTGTCCCACAGCACCACTGTAGGAAGTGTGGGCAGGCGGTGTGCGGCAAATGTTCATCCAAACGTTCCACCATCCCCCTGATGGGCTTTGAATTCGAGGTGCGCGTGTGTGACAGCTGCCACGAGTCCATCACTGACGAAGAGTGAGTAACAGTCGCCCTCTGTGCTTCAGCTCTACACTGAATCTTTGTCTCAGCTTTGTCTTCCACTCGTATAACAAAATGAGCTCCCTTTTGTCGATCTTTTCCAGCCGAGCGCCCACGGCGACCTTCCACGACAGCAAGCACAACGTTGTTTACATGCACTACGAGGCCACTACTGGAAATCTGCTCAGCTCTGGCACCGACAAGGTTATCAAGGTCTGAACGTAGACGCAATCTAATGAATGCTCTGATAAGACATCAACTTAGCTAAATCATATGGGGTCACATTGTTTAGTGTTGCTACGACCCTAAATGTGTTGCTACAAACCACGTGCATGCGCTCCATAATGGGTCTTCAGGTTTGGGTCCACATGAAGAAGCCTCATGTGTACTCGTACCGCAAGAAGGGGGCATCACATGGAGTTGATAATGCCTCATGTTTGGTCTGCAGATATGGGACATGAACCCTGTGGTGTCCTGAGGTTTTGGTCAGCAGCAGTTTGCATGAAGCTAAAGGGCCAGGAGTGTGAGGCAACAGTTGCACTGGAAGGAAAGAGGAAAATCCAAGAAAATTGATGTCATCTGGATTAAATTTCACTCAACAACAAGCAGCAGCGACTGATCAGGGCGAGCACGCTGCCCTCCGGAGGAGTCTGGAACTGACGGGCCCCAGTTGAGATGATGTTTACAGATGAATGTGAGTGCTTGTTACTGTGTGAGTGTGTGTTCTTACTGTACTGTAAATCGGGCTTTTTAACTCCAAGGCACGTGATAGTCATGTGACACACTGAAGCAACACTAAGTGAAGCATTTTAATATACAAGCAGGTACTGGAAATCCTAAACTATGTGATCTAAAATGTGAAGCAAGTAGTAGAACTGGGGCTCGCCTTATTGAGCTTCGGGTGGTTTCTGCATACGAGCACCTACAGGAAGACTGAGCATGCTGCAGTTCATATCTGTAGATAAGCTCTTTAAAAGTGTACTGATGAATACATAAAAGATTTTTGGCATTAAAGCCACAGTTGGAATGACTTTTTTGACATTGGTGATCAACATTTTTATGTCTTGATTATTTGATTGAGCTGCGTGTGGCGTGTTCCTGATCACGTATGTTCTGAGCTGAGCTGAAGACATTCAGAAATGATGTGGCTTAATCACACCAAAAACTAAAGTAATAACGTAAAATCTTCAAATAATTGTACAGTAAATATACCAATGCAGTGTGACAACCATTCATATTATTTATTGTCTCCAACTGCAAAGTCAGGAGGTAGATGACAAAAAATTGGAAGCCTTTATAGGTTAAAAAAACATTTATTCAAGGCAGAAGTCCAGATTTGCTTTTCTTGTTTTGCTTCTAAATGGTGCTTACAGGCATTTATCCAGTTCTGAAATAATGTTTGCACGTTTGGTAGATTCAAGCATCTCATTAGTGTGTGCACTTTTGTTTGGTTAAACCTTCTCAATGTATCAATAATCAGTTTAGTTTAGGGACCATCTTGTGGTCTGGACCTGCTGTGAAATGTCCAAAGAGGTAATGTTGGATGTTTCTGGATATTTTTAATTCGTTTTTGTGTTGCAGAATTAAAAAGACATGTAAATCAAAGTTGTTAACTGCAGGTGGAGGCTCAACACCAACAGCACTTCATTCATTTTCTAGTAACAAATCTGGAAGTGGAACGAAAGTGTAGGAAAGAACCACAATTGGTGAAAAGCTGCAGCTACAAACACAAAAAAAACCCAAAACATGTTCTTGAAAAGGTTATATAATATTGATATTATTATACTGTATTGTAGGGATGTAAACATGGAATTTAAGTATATGTTGAGTCTGTTTGTGGCTTCCTCTTTATTCTCCGCCAATGGCTGCTTTATTTATTATATCATCAACTTTTTTATGAATCTAATATCCATAACAAAAAATGACAGATCATCATGCACCTGCTGTGCTTCATAATGAGTTAAGAGCGATAATGGCCTTTTCTAATGTTTTATGTGACATTAACATAACAACTCATTAGGTTTCTAATGACATATAAAGATGATACAGAAGGATTTCTAATAATAAAAGTCACAGCTGATCAGGTTTATCAGCAGTATTAAAATCCTCATAGATGGAATACTGTAAAATCTCAGCATAATTTTCAAGTACCAGCTAAAAGCATTAATAAATAAAAGCCAGCTAAACCAATTTTCCACCAGTGACACTTCAATAACAAACAATAAGGAATTTTATTGCCTCAGCTGCAAAAGCCGTTAAAAGCTTGTCTCTTGTTGGTCGTCCCCACATGAATACAGTGGAGTCAGTTATGTAATAATCTGCTGAAGGGCTACATTATCGGCATCTTATGGTTATTTATCCATCGATGTTATAACAAACTGCATTAGAGACGCATACCTCATAACAAGCTGGGTATAAACCAATATATCTTTTCAGTCAGTCTGTTTTTTTTAAGAAAAAGGGAAAAATTGTATTATGTGTTATAAACATTTCAAATAAGATTACTAAGGAAAGTCTTAAAAATTGCTAGTAATTAACCAAATTATATTATTCTGTATGTGTATGTTTGAATAGTGTGTTGTAATTGTTGGAATGGCATTATTTAATCATTCTTGACATGATAGCTAGCATACGTATTGCATATGAGCATATGATCAGTAGCCATTTTTATACTGATAAAAATGAAATCATATCACAAAAAGCTACTTCCAATTTTTTTTCTTAAACCATGTTTTGCTTAAAAGTGATTGATGGAAAACAAGTTGAGCTGTAATATTTTCCCAAGATTACTGTTTTGGATTATTATTTTTTCAGTAACTTCACAACAACCCCTTATGTTGCACGTTTGCTCGAGTCTAGATATGACCCTGTACTAATGCCTAAAAAGGACCAAAGTCTTGTTTGTCAAAGTTCTTGTTAAATGATCCAATTTCTTATCTATTCTCATCCATTAAAAAAAAATCTGTTTACCAGAACTACAATATGTACAATAAATGTTATTCTTAAATGCAAAGTTGTCTCTTATTATTTACAGCTAAATAAATATTTTACGTTTTCTCCAATAATTTTGCCCCAGTTTTTTGTTGTTGTTTTTTTTACTTGGTTCAACAGTCATCTTGTGAGCACATGTGTGGTTTGTTTTTGCCTTGCTCTGATTGGTGGACACAATGAAAGACCCGCCTCTTACTCCGCCCATTCAGCTGGTGATTGGACAGCAAAGTCTCTGCTCATGTCTCTCCACGGAGGCAGCGACTCGGATGGCACCGCAAAGAGCCGCTGGGAAATGTAGTTTAAGTCGTATTCGTAGCTGCATGTACGTCTTCTTTAGAACTACAAGTCCCATGAAAATGGGAGAAGGGGGCGTGGTTTTCACAGACGCTTGGAAGAAATATATTACTAAGAATCACCGGAGGATGGAACTCTTTACATGTGAATGCTAGAAATGACTGAAGGAACGTGAGTATTTTGTTTTATTTAGTCAATTATTAATACTATTATTATTTTTAAATAATTGTTTATTAACTATCCATTACGTTCACGCGATGTGAGCTACTTTAATTTTAGCCGAAAAGTTAAGTCAACAACTGTATCAGCAATGACGGTTGTCACAGATTACGTGGCGAAATGGAGAATTTATTTTAATTTATTACTAATATGGATTTAGCCAAAATGACCAGTGATTGGATTCTTATTAACCATTTTGACAGTACAACAAAAAGTCGGAACACAAGCGAAAAGCGACAGGGCAGTACCCGGACAGATTTAAGTGTGGTACATTCTGTCATTGTTTCGTAATTACATTTAGAAAAGTAGACTATTTATTGATAAACTACAAAGTATTGCCCCCCTTTTTTTTAAAAAAAAAAAAAAGTCAAATGCTGGTTGATTACAATGATCTTGTGATGAGCAGAAGAATGTCAAAATCCACGAAGTGACTGATATATGAATTGCTGACCAATTTAGTAGATTAAATATATTTTATTTATTGCTGCAACGTTTTACCCGTATACCATGAAGGAGCTTCTTCATTCCAATAGTAATCAGATCTGTTGTGTTTGCAAGGCAACTGCGAAGGCGAGGGGGCCCTTACAAGTCTGAACCAGCTACAGACCTGAGCAGGTGGAGGCTGACAAATGTGGAAGGAAGGCAGACCTGGCGATATGTGGACCAGCAGGACACCCCAGAGAGACCTCAGACCATGCTGGAAGCATTTTCCATTGGCTTGGATACAGTAAAGTTTGACTTTTGTTTTAGTTTTCATAATGGGGGAATGAAATCGCCACAATCTTGATTTACTTTCTCCACAGAGTAAATTTGTGTCTGACTCTCCGGCTGCTCATACAGCTGTAGAAGCAGCTCTGAAAGGAATGAGCTTTTACAGCCACCTTCAGGCGGAGGATGGCCACTGGGCCGGGGACTATGGAGGTCCTCTGTTCCTGCTCCCAGGTAGAGACAAGTCTTCCTCCTCTGTGTTGATTTTGTGTTTTGTGTCTAGCCGCTATTCTGCAGCCATCATTTACCAATATAATGGAAATTAGTCTTCCTCTTTTGTGCCTGCGCCAGGTCTTCTGATCACATGCCATGTAGCAAAGATCCCTCTGGCTGAGGCTTGGAAGAAAGAGATGGTGAGGTACCTGCGCTCGGTGCAGCTGCCTGATGGCGGCTGGGGTCTGTAAGTTAACAGCATCATTTTGTGTGTGTTCTGATGTGATAGCTGACGACTTTATGGTTTTTAAATTGTAGGACTGTAAGTGCAACAGAAAATTGCACTAATGGTAATAACAGTAACTTATAAAATTATATGCAAATAAACATACTGATTTACATCTCACGGTTACTGAGTGGCGGGGCTTTATACTTTAGTCCACAATAATAGACTGATTGCAGGATAAATATCTGAAAACAAAGAGAATGAAACTGTATTGGGCATAATTATGATTTCATACGTTTTTCCCTCAGACACATTGAAGACAAGTCAACTGTCTTTGGAACAGCGTTGAGTTACACCTCTTTAAGGATTCTGGGAGTAGATCCTGATGATCCAGATGTGGTTCGAGCCAGGAACAACCTGCACAGCAAAGGTGGGAATCAGTATTTCTGAAGCCCTCCTAGCGTTTAAACACAAACACTTTTAACCTTTATAATCAGGATTAACCATTTTGTAAAACACATATATTTTATTAATATAATATTTGTCTCCTGTAACATTGTAATTAAGCTGCATTCAGCTCTTAGAGACAATTATTTACAATTAATGCTTTCTCCTGAGCTGTGATTGTTTTCATGAAAGTAGGTGGTGCTGTGGGGATCCCCTCATGGGGTAAATTCTGGCTGGCTATTTTAAACGTCTACAGTTGGGAGGGAATGAACACGCTGCTTCCAGAGATGTGGTAAGTCGATGCCTCATTGGAAAACATGAGAATTGTGTCTTTTATGTCCTTAACCTGTAATATATCGAATTTCCTCTGAGGTGTACTCTTGGTTTTTACTTGTTTGCTCTGCCATTGTGACTAATAATACCTGTGGTTGCATCAAACTAGCTTGTTATTTAAACAAAACACATTTATTGGGGTCACCTCCACTGTCTCTTTGCTTTCAAATGTAGAAACCTGAATGTTATGTTTTTGTCCTTTTTTAGGCTATTTCCCTCATGGATGCCAGCCCACCCCTCTACGCTGTGGTGCCACTGTCGCCAGGTCTACCTCCCCATGAGCTACTGTTACGCTGTCAGACTGGTTGCACAAGAGGACCCTCTGGTCCTGAGCCTCAGAGAGGTACCGGCCCATCCCCACCAGGGGGCGGAAAACTCAAGTCTTTGCAGCTAATTGTTGTTTTGGGTGAAGCGTCAAGTTAGTTGGTCTAAACAACTCACTAACTATTCATTTAGCCTTGCACTTAAGTTGGGAACGAGCAAAATAATACAAAACATAAATGTTTTTTTCATTATTCAGGAGCTTTATGTTCAGGATTATGGCACCATTGACTGGCCTGCACAGAGGAACAATGTAGCAGCATGCGACATGTACACACCTCACAGCACGCTGCTCACCGTTGCCTACAGTAAGTAAGCGCAGCTGCACCGCCACCCCCACCGCCACCCCCACCCCCACCTCTGCGGAGTGATCGCTTGCTATGATCACTTACAGAATCGCTGACAGCGGCAAAAGTTGTTTTTTATTAGAAATTCCCTTCCTGTGTGAGTCAGTCCCATGCTGACTGACCTACCCTCCCTTGCAGTGTTGTTGAATGTGTATGAAGCCCACCACAGCACCACCCTGAGAGGAAAGGCTGTGGAAGAACTCTATGAACACATCCAGGCTGATGACAGATTCACTAAATGTATCAGCATTGGACCGGTAATAAAAACGCTCACACGAAGAAAGTTCACTTATTAGGGGATGGTGATTAGATGCCCCATAATTAAATGCTTAAACTGTCAAATGGAAAGCTGGATTTGCTTTGAAATATTTGCCATTTTCTTCAGATTTCCAAGACTATTAACATGCTGGTCCGCTGGTATGTGGAGGGTCCGTCCTCTCCGGCCTTTCAGGAGCACGTGGCCAGGATCCCTGACTACCTGTGGTCAGTCTGCTCATCTGAGCATTAAACCTGAACCTCATGGGACAGTTACAGATATGATGGGGAAAGGAAGAGCTGAGAATGCTGATGTAAGCGGAGTTTTCACTGATTCAGTTGTTCTTTTTCACAGGTTGGGGTTGGATGGCATGAAAATGCAGGTACGCTTTGTTGCTTATCTTGGGAGTTTTATCATTCTTGCAGCACATGATTTGAAGCTTTAAAAAACACCAACAGTGTAATTAAGAATGTCAATACGCTGCCGTTCTGTGTGCAGGGTACGAATGGATCCCAGCTGTGGGACACTTGTTTTGCTGTCCAGGCTTTCCTGGAGGTGAAGACGAGCAACTATATGAGCATGTTTATATTACAAAGAGTTTAATCTGTATGTTCTTTTGTTAGATCCCACAGCCTTTTTAAACCTGTATAAAAACCTCAGACAGTTAAAGCAAATCAGTTTTGGCTTTATGTTGCTATGAACTGAATCGGAATTCGGAAATTATAAATCTTACTTTTATAATTTTTAGAGAAACTGGATTTTAAGGTTAAAACTATATGAATGTTTTTACACCGTGTTCTTTCAATAATGTGAACAAATGTTTTTTTTAAGGCTGGAGCCCAGAATGTTCCCCGACTCGCTGAATGCCTTCTAGATGCCCATAAGTTCCTCACCATCACACAGGTAGCACTCTCCAAACACCAAGCCGCCCTGTGAGCTGCTCACCGCCATTCTGGGTGCTTAGAAATGATCAGATGCATCATTTATCACAGAGCCCATGATCAAACGAAACACACAGTCAAAAGAACTGAGTGGAACATGACTCAGTGGAGCTGAAGCTGAGGCAGAATAATGTCTGACATGCAGCATTACCCAGTGGAATAAAGAAGTTAAATGTTTTGGGTACCTCTAAACTGATACATGACAACTTTATTTCTTCAAAGATACCCGAGAATCCTCCTGAGTATCAGAAGTACTACAGGCAGATGAACAAGGTGAAGCAAAAATGCCTTTGAAACTCAAGGCTTCTGTAAAAAGGCGAACTTCGACCCCTTTCTTCTGTTTGAGCAGGGTGGTTTTCCCTTTAGCACACGGGACTGCGGCTGGATCGTGGCTGACTGCACCGCCGAGGGTTTGAAGTCGGTGATGCTGCTACAGGAGCTCTGCCCTTCCATCAGCCAGCCGGTGGCATCAGAGCAACTGTACGATGCCGTCAGTGTGGTGAGTCTGCAGGGCTGCGGAAATGTTTCATCTTCAACACAAAATCCAAGTTTACACGTTTTCAAAGGGTCAGAGAATATTTAAGGGTTTTTAACTGTTCATTTATTTTGCTATCTTATCTTTTGTCCTTTTATCTTCCTTCACACCTGGATTTCTCGTGGGGGGGGTTTTGTAATGAGATTAGCTTAGCATGCTAACTGAAAGCACATTTAGCTCATCGTAGTGCAGAGAGTCGAAGCAAGAGCCCCAACCGTTCATGTCTAGCACGTAATACTGCTCGAACAATATTTAAAGACAACCCTAAAGAATATCTACTTTACCACCGAGTTTATTTGATGTTTTCTGTCTTCTTTGAAGCTTCTGAGCATGAGAAACCCTGACGGTGGGTTTGCTACATATGAAACCAAGAGAGGAGGAAAGCTCCTGGAACTGCTCAACCCCTCTGAAGTGTTTGGTAGGCAATAATATAAGTTATAGTTATTACAGTTATAATAATATAACTCTGTTTTATTGTTGAATTAATTTACTTAAAATACATCTTTATATTGCAGAAATTCATGATGGCAGCCTCTTGTAAGTCGGTGCTTGGCGTAATTGTTCCTATTCTGATAGTCAGGTTGCATCAAAAATGGAAAGAAAGACTCTTTCAGTACCCTGAAAATTACGCAACGCTCTGGTATTTTTAATTTCCAAGGTCAAACATGTTTAAAAAGGGATGTTGAAAAGAGGATGTGGCACGTGTGGAGTGTATATTAGATAACATTGGACTTTCCCTCTTCTACGCAAACAGGTGACATCATGATAGATTACACCTATGTGGAGTGCACCTCGGCAGTGATGCAGGCTTTGAGACATTTCCAGAAGGCCTATCCTCAACATCGTCCTGCAGAGATAAGGTGGGATACAAAGCTGGATATAACCACATAAAACCTACATTATTATGAAGGGGGGGGGGGGGGGGTGCCTGAGGACTTAGCTAACGTGTTTCTGGTTATTCCTTTCTCTGTCAGCTCCACTTTAAAAGAAGGCCTGGACTACTGTCGAAGGTTGCAGAGGCCTGATGGATCCTGGGAAGGGTGCGACAATGTTTCCTTGGGAATGCCTGCGACCCACCTGCTGCCCATAAATGTAAAATAAAGCATTTGTGCTCACGTTCAGGTCCTGGGGGGTGTGTTTCACGTATGGCGCCTGGTTTGGCCTTGAAGCCTTTGCATGTATGGGTCACGTCTACAAGGATGGGTAAGACTTCCCAGGATCACCCCAACCTTCATCGTTTGTGCTTGTTATTTAACGATTCGAAGACAAAAAGTAGTGCATCCTGTAAAACTCCTGACCTGACCTCGCTGCCTTCATGCCTGTGTGTTGCCAGTGACGTGTGTGTGGAGGTTCAGAAAGCCTGTCAGTTCCTGCTGGACCACCAGATGCCCGACGGAGGCTGGGGGGAGAACTTTGAGTCGTGTGAGCAGCGCTGTTACGTCCAGAGCAGCACGCCGCAGATTCACAACACCTGCTGGGCGCTGTTGGGCCTCATGGCCGTCAGGTACGCGACCACGCCCTACCTGCCTGCTCTAACCCTGCACGTCTAAATACCCCATCAAACGTGTCGGCCCAAATCAGCCAATTATGAAGCATTCAAAAGTGATCAAAGTTCTCGTCCAGGCATCCTGACACCCGGGCCATCGAGAGGGGGGTCCAGCTGCTGATTAGCAAGCAGCAACCTAACGGAGACTGGCCACAGGTGATTCTGCATGTTTACTATTTGCATATTATTTACCACTCATGTTATAGCGGCTATTTGTGGAGGAGGGTTCGGGTAACACAGTCATTTAATATGTGTCGGACTTATATGTGGATTTTTCCTCCCTCTTTAGGAGAACATTGCAGGCGTATTCAACAAAAGCTGTGCTATAAGCTACACGTCCTATAGGAATGTCTTCCCTATCTGGACCCTGGGCCGCTTCTCTCATCTTTACCCCCACAGTCCTTTTTCTGGGAAGCTCAGTGCTGTAAAGGCCTCGACGTTTGTGTCATGCTCGACCTAAACGTTAAACCGGCTGCTGTTTTCTTTCTTAACTGTGAACCATTTAGAATAAATAATAAATATGTAACTTACCTGATGTGTCCTTATTGAAGGTGAGTAATGAAGGACTGGGGTGCGTAGGGGGAGAAGTTCCTTCACCTTTGTCAGAGTAAAAGTTGCCAGGAGGATGTTTTTCTAGCGACGCCCTGCAAATGCCTCAGCAGCATTGAGAGGACGTGACCTGTGAAGACGAGTGCACGAGCCGCCCGTCTCTTTACCATCGATGAAAAACTTCCTCGACTGGTTTTGCACGATGGCGGTTCTGATCCGTTTCATTAGAACAACTGCTGGACTTTTAAACAGATTAAAAAAAAAAGGTGCACATTTTCCCAAAGAAGCAGAGAATCCGCTTTGATTTCATACATTAAATTTCTGTCTGAGCATAAAGCGTCCAAAACTCCTCATAGACGTCAGTTTTTACAGCAAACACTGATAAAAATCAGCTGTGAAGAACAATCACGATCACAATCAGTTCTGTCAGTTTGTGAGGTGGATTTAAAGGTTAGTCATTCCATTCCTCTGTGCTCATCAACAGTCCCGTTTTACCGGGCCATAGGTCCATATTCCAAGACTATTTAAAGATGCTTTTATGATCCGGGAGGTCAACAAAGGTTTGGTTTTTGCTGCTTTAGTTCGTGGGTAGATGTTCTATCCAACACACCTGAATTTTTGAGTGAAAGGTTTGAATGTGAAGAATGATTTTAAAGTCCCCGCTTGATTTTAGGGTATGTGAAGGAGTGCCACCATTTTCAGTCATGAGGAATTGAAGGAGTGTTTCCACAGATAAAAGTGTGTGTTTGTCCTTGAGGTGAAGCATGTTACAAAGGAAAACTGTGGGACTGGTTAATCTGGTCATTTCTGTGGTTTAATGTGATATGAGCGTGACAGAGGCTGATAAGAAAGGAGGCATTTATGAGCCTCCTCATGCAGGAAAAACAGGTGAAAACACATTAATACATAAATAACTGGCCAAAATTCGTTAACACTAAGAAGAATATTGACAAGTGTCCACTGTGAATGTTGCTGCACCAAATTAACCTTCTATTCACTTGTAATAAATTGATACATTTAATATAAGATCATTTGATGAATTAAAATGTAACTTTTGCATTGGACAAAAGCAAGATTAACACCAACAAAGGCTCCAGTCGGGCTTGATATCAAATGAGATGTTGGGAGGAGGGATTGTTGCTCATGTTTCCGCATTCCCGAGTCTTTGTTCCGGTGCAGCTCGCTGAGGGCCGGCGCTGGTTCAGGTGCCACCTTCTATAAAAGGAGCAGGTGAGAGCTGCCGATGCGGAGTTGCTGCCCAGTTCGCTGTGAGTTCATCGCTCTCACTCTCAAAGGTTTGGACCCATTTGAAATCAGAACATCTCAACTTTGTCTCCAGCTTCAGGAGCTGAAGTTCTGAGATGTTTCGTCACGGTAAATGAGTCAGTTAAACCCTTTTTTCTGAAATGTAAATCCAGTATTTGACATTAAATTTGGACTTAATTCAGGTGGGGGCTGTGGCCATGGGGGCCACGGGGGCCACGGGGGCCATGGGGGCCACGGGGGCCACGGGGGCCACGGGGGCCACGGGGGCCACGGGGGCCACGGGTGCCACGGGGGCCACGGCCATGGGGGCCACGGCCATGGGGGCCACGAGGGCCACGGGTGCGGGTCTGGACCTGGACACTGCCATGGGGGACCCAAACGCAGGAGAAGGAACAAGAGAGGCCACAAGCACAGGAAGTGTCACAAGAAGGGGAAGGACTGTCATGGGGTGAGTGGGCGACCTGAGGCTTCGCTTTAACCTGACCCCTCCACTCTTAATCATCATGACTGTTTTCCAGATGAACCCGTCGAAAGGGAGAAAGGCAGATTAGGAACGTGCACTGTTAGCGCACTACGTGCTGCTAGTTTTACCTTTAAAATGCGCATAATGACAGTTAATCAAATACTTTGTTAAGGAGTCAGATTAACAGAAAAAAATATAAATATAAGAAAAGATTTGATCTATATTTACAATGAATCACTAGATCATTTTTTAAAGAAAATAATTTTTCCTGTTGCAGATTTGACAGCGAGGTGAGAAATTACAATAATTTAATATCTGTCGTGGTGGAAGTGAGTTCCAATTCAGTTTTCATACCGCAGCAGTGAGTGAAAGTAACATTAACAAAGAAAACTAGTCGTATTTAAGTCTCCTTCTGTGCCACTGAGGATCAAGAGGGATTTAAAAAATGTGCTTTTAAAACAGCGGAACTTTGCTGCCTTAAACGCATCATCGACAGTCAAATTCTCCCGTCAGGAAATGACGAGCTGTCATCTCTGACTGACGTGATTGTTCTTTTTCCACTTGTGCTGCCAGTCATCCAGCAGCTCCTGCAGCAGCAGCAGCGACTCAGACTAGATGAAGCCCGGTTGAAGGGAGCAGAACCAGAACACCTGGACGCCTTCCTTCATCTGCCGACCTTTTTCTTCATTTTGTCCTAAAAGCCCATAACATGTTCTTGGTCCAAAATCTGTAAAACATTCATTTTATCTGATTGTGTATGACCTTGGATTAAACGAGAGATTCAAAATTGTGTTTCTTCTTTGACTCCCTAAATATCCGAGCAAAAGAAGTTAATTTTTTAAAATTTTATTGGGTGAATTGACGTGATTAGTTGTGGGTGTGGTTCTTACTTCGACCACTAGATGGAAATAAAGAGGCGCGTGTTTTAAAGAGTGTTGACCAGAATCCATCAGCGATCAGACATAAATCGGAATAAATCTGATCAGATTATGTGATTCTGCCTGGATGAAATGTTGGCTGACAGGTTTGTCGTGTCTTTAAAAGGTCTCAATAGACAAAAACAAAACACTTTCTTTACAGAAACATACAGCAGTTACAGTTATTAACTCTAAGCTCAGAGGCCACACCTGTGCCCTCCCTCACTCCTGGAACTCTACAGTTACCTGCATGATATCCAGTATCAACACCTGTTCATTTTATCTTTATTTAATCAGAGAACATTAATTTAGGACCTTTGCTCAGCACTCTGTCCCCACACCACTCCTGAATAAATTCTTTCTTTTGTAAATATAATGTTACATGTTGGGCATATGTTCAGCTAACACCAAACCACAACAGTAAAAATGTAGCAATAAATCAAAGTTTCTTTGGTTTGAAAGAGAGAGAGAGAGAGAGAGAGAGAGAGAGAGAGAGAGAGACTTACTTTTATGACGCATTTTTTCCAGTGCAGCTTTACTAGTTCATAAGGGTGTGTGTCCATATCATAAACTCTGCCCACTTTAACGGCATGCTAAAGATCACACACACGCACACGCACACACGTACACACACACACACACACACACACACATACATACATACACACACACACACACACACACACAATGGGATGGATCAGGAAGTGATCTGGTGCTTATAAAGCATCAGCAAGTGAAGATCTGCATTCTGTGGATCTGACCTCGGACACACGGTGAGTTCACGTCTGTCTCCCCTCAGCTGATGTCCTTTTTGTTCATATCATCTAATCAAATGTTCTTCACATTTCCAGACTCTGTCAGAATGTACGGCCACAACCAAGGTACAAAGGAAACACTTTTGTCAACAAAAAAAATGAGTGCATGTGTCAAATTATGGACGCCTTGATCTCTCTTTCCTCTCTCTGTTCAGGAAACCAATATCCAGGTTATCCAAACCAGCCGCCAGGTGCAGGATACCCTGCGTATCCTCCAGGAGCTGCTCCTCCAGCAACCTGCCCCCCTCCAATGCCTGGGTGCCCACAGGGTCCTGGCTGTGGCCAGGGCCATGGGCACGGGCATGGTCACGAGCACGGACATGGACACGGGCATGGACACGGGCATGGACATGGGCATGAGCAGGGTCCTTGCTGTGGCCAGGGCCATGGACAAGGGCATAAACACGGGCATGGACACAAGAAGCACAAGCATAAGCTTGGTCACAAACATGCCCATTGTCACAAGAAAGGGAAAAATAGTCACGAGGTAAGAAAATGTTCCTCAGATAAGATGGGCTGCCTGCTCAGAATCCAGTTTCTCTTGTAATTTTTTGGTTTGTGTGTTTTATATTTGACTATGTCTCTAACAAAAGCCTGGTTTGTAATTTGTTGTGTTGTGTCTTTTTTTCTCTCTCGCTTTAGTCCTCCAGCAGCTCCTGCAGCAGCGACTCTGATTAGATGTAGAAGACTTGTAACATCTTCTTCACATGAAATCCCTGGCTTTAAATGCAATTTTAAATGTTATGGTTTTCTTACCAGAATCAGAATTTAAATAAATAAAACCACTGGGACAAATTACCAATATGTTTTCATTTGTGCTTCCTATCTGAACGTGCTTGCTTTCATGTTTTTGTGTTAAATTTTCAGTAGAACTGCCCAACAAAGTCCTATTTTGATATTCAGCCTTGTCAATAGTGCACTTCATGGCTATAAAAATTGCTGGATCATGTACCAGCTCTATTACTTAAGAGGCATAATAACAGTAAAGATCCATCCAGCACTTACCGTAAGATAAGATCATTCATTTTATCTTTATTTAATCAGAGAACATTAATTTAGGACCTTTGCTCAGCACTCTGTCCCCACACCACTCCTGAATAAATTCTTTCTTTTGTAAATATAATGTTACATGTTGGGCATATGTTCAGCTAACACCAAACCACAACAGTAAAAATGTAGCAATAAATCAAAGTTTCTTTGGTTTGAAAGAGAGAGAGAGAGAGAGAGAGAGAGAGAGAGAGAGAGAGAGAGAGAGAGACTTACTTTTATGACGCATTTTTTCCAGTGCAGCTTTACTAGTTCATAAGGGTGTGTGTCCATATCATAAACTCTGCCCACTTTAACGGCATGCTAAAGATCACACACACGCACACACGTACACACACACACACACACACACATACACACACACACACACACAATGGGATGGATCAGGAAGTGATCTGGTGCTTATAAAGCATCAGCAAGTGAAGATCTGCATTCTGTGGATCTGACCTCGGACACACGGTGAGTTCACGTCTGTCTCCCCTCAGCTGATGTCCTTTTTGTTCATATCATCTAATCAAATGTTCTTCACATTTCCAGACTCTGTCAGAATGTACGGCCACAACCAAGGTACAAAGGAAACACTTTTGTCAACAAAAAAAATGAGTGCATGTGTCAAATTATGGACGCCTTGATCTCTCTTTCCTCTCTCTGTTCAGGAAACCAATATCCAGGTTATCCAAACCAGCCGCCAGGTGCAGGATACCCTGCGTATCCTCCAGGAGCTGCTCCTCCAGCAACCTGCCCCCCTCCAATGCATGGGTGGCCACAGGGTCCTGGCTGTGGCCAGGGCCATGGGCACGGGCATGGTCACGAGCACGGACATGGACACGGGCATGGACACGGGCATGGATATGGACACGGACATGGACACGGGCATGGTCATGACCACGGACATGGACATGGGCATGGATATGGACATGGGCATGGACACAGGCATGGATATGGACATGGGCATGGACACAGGCATGGACATGGGCATTAGCAGGGTCCTTGCTGTGGCCAGGGCCATGGACACGGGCATGGACACAAGAAGCACAAGCATAAGCTTGGTCACAAACATGCCCATTGTCACAAGAAAGGGAAAAATAGTCACAAGGTAAGAAAATGTTCCTCAGATAAGATGGGCTGCCTGCTCAGAATCCAGTTTCTCTTGTAATTTTTTGGTTTGTGTGTTTTATATTTGACTATGTCTCTAACAAAAGCCTGGTTTGTAATTTGTTGTGTTGTGTCTTTTTTTCTCTCTCGCTTTAGTCCTCCAGCAGCTCCTGCAGCAGCGACTCTGATTAGATGTAGAAGACTTGTAACATCTTCTTCACATGAAATCCCTGGCTTTAAATGCAATTTTAAATGTTATGGTTTTCTTACCAGAATCAGAATTTAAATAAATAAAAGCACTGGGACAAATTACCAATATGTTTTCATTTGTGCTTCCTATCTGAACGTGCTTGCTTTCATGTTTTTGTGTTAAATTTTCAGTAGAACTGCCCAACAAAGTCCTATTTTGATATTCAGCCTTGTCAATAGTGCACTTCATGGCTATAAAAATTGCTGGATCATGTACCAGCTCTATTACTTAAGAGGCATAATAACAGTAAAGATCCAGCACTTACCGTAAGATAAGATAAAGTTTTATTATCCTCTGAGTGTAAATGCAGTAGTCACAGCAACAGAACATAACAAAACTTCATACACATTAAAAAAAGTTTAGAAACAAAACTCCATGCAAAATTAACCATTGACACTTAACAAATACAAGGCACAGGCAGTGTGAGTGGATTATACACATTATAGTTTTTCAGTTTTAATCAATATGCATATGATTTTATTTTAGTTTAATATCTTACGGTTTAATATCTAATATTCACAGATTTGAGTGAAATTACCTAATATAAGCGCTAGGTGGCAGTGTCGCGGGAATGCAACAGGCACAGACTCTTCCTCTGTGGTGCCTACGCCTTGATGACGTCACGGCCACTGGCCAATCACAGAGAACCTTGCCTCCCATCCAGGAAGTAGGCGCAAACGTCCTGCAACCCAGAACTGTCTCTCCAGAGCAGGCAAAGATCTGGGTGAAAGTCAGCCAGAATCATGTCTTTTATAGTTTTAACGCCGAAGTACAGGTACGTGGAGACAGTCGGGGTGTTGTAACGACTTTAATACCCCAACAGCCCAACGGTGATGTCTTTATTCAGCATCCTGTTATTTGTCAGACGTGGTAGGAAAAACTCTGCTTTAAGTGCGCTACATGGATGCTAGCAATGGTGTAAATGCATGACATGTGATTAGGTTGTGACAGGGGATGTATATATATATATATATAATATCAGCGAATTGCTTCCAGACCTGTTGCACTTTTCTGCTTTGCTCTTCCCCCAGACTGAGCTCTCTCTGCAGGCTGCAACGAATTCACTCCCACATGGTGAGCAAATGCTATCGTCTGTGGGTCTTATTGAAAGGTCTGACAAACATGAGTTTGTTCATTAAAATGTTTACATCTTGGGTTCTTTTCTACTGTGTTCTTTCTGATTTTGTTTTTTTAGCTGAACATTTTCATTTCGTGCGTGGAGGCAAATGTCACGACCCAAGTTTATTAACTTTCTTCTTCAGTCTAACTGTTCTGTTGTCTTTATTTGAACTCAGATGTCAAGTCGGGCAGAACCAGAAGTTCTTCTGGAGAAAGTGGGTTGTGCGGGTGTGATCACCCTAAACAGACCGAAATTCCTAAATGCCCTGACTCTGAACATGACCCGTCAAATCTACCCTCAGCTCAAGGTACCAGAACATCCAGCTTAAACAAAAAAAATTCTATCAGTGAATAGAGTAACTTATAAGTGCATTATATTCTTGCTAAGTGTGAAATCAATGGACCCAAAGTCTATTTTGTTTAAAGCATCATCAGGTTTTGGTACATTAATGTAATGAGTTCATTCAGATAGTGAGTTCTTTCAAATTTCTTATTATTTTCTTTTAGAAATGGGAAGATGACCAAGAAGCTGCTATTGTGATAATCAGAGGAGCGGGAGGGAAAGCCTTTTGTGCTGGTGGAGACATCAGAGGTGAGCAACCTCCACCCGTTCAGCGGTGTAGCTTCTGTCCTGTCTGCTCCCCCCTGTGGATGCGCTGCTCTCTAAAATGCATCTAAGCCACGCAGCAACGATCGCTCCGCACGCACACGTTGAGAAAAGCTGCTCCACATTTTCTATAAAATGTGTGACGCCGTCCTCTTTAGTCGCCGTTGTGTTTTTCCTTCTAGCGGTAACAGAAGCAGGGAAAGCAGGAGACGCTCTCTCGGAGGATTTTTTCCGTGAGGAATACATCCTCAACAACGCAATCGGTATTAAAATATCCAAACCTTTTCTGCTTCTACCATCATCTGTTTTTACCAAGTTGGCTTCATTTTTTTTCTTCTTTTTTTTTCAGGAGCCTACAAAAAACCCTATATAGCCCTAATTGATGGAATAACAATGGGAGGAGTGAGTATATTTATTACGTATGGAAGCCATTAAAAGCACATACTTTTAAGGATTTTTAATAAATGATTAATGAGAATTTTTACACCAATAACCAGCTTTGTGGCAACTCTAACGTTTCACTCTAAATGTGACCCCTGTGGGTGCATCATGCAATGCGCATGTTGTCCTGCAGGGGTCAGTAGTGACGCGCGTATTGTTGCCAGGGGCAAAGGAAGCAACATAAAATGACAAAGCTGCTGCTGCTGCTGCTTCCTCTGTTTTCCACTCCTGGTTTTATTTCGCCCGGTAATTCAATCAGCATGACGCCGCAATTATTATTGTTTTCAAGCGGCCTTGATTTGAACCGCTTTTATTGCAAAGGTCCTTAATTCATTATTGCTTTGTGACTCTGGTTTTCAGACAGCAACTGTGGGTTTTTAATGCATTCTGTTGTGTTAGCTTTACATGACCTTGACAGGGATTTTACCCCATCCAGCCTCCCACTCCTCCACTCTGGTATGTGCAGAAGCTGTTTGCAGCTGTAGAAATCTGTTGCTGGTTGGTGTTTCTGTGCTCTGCTTAGGGGAGGGATTATCTGGGAAGGTTATTTTTCGGGGTGTCATTGTGAGGTGAAGAGACCGTCGGCATTTTGTCGCATCCAGATGTTGACAATTAGAGTTTTTCAAACTTAATTTCCGATGATGCGGTTTTCAGCCCTTCTCCTCCTGGAGGTGGGTCAGAATGTTGGTCCTGACCGGGGTTCTGCTGTAGACCTGTTGGAGGCCACACAGATGCTCCACAATCGTCCTGTCAGAGACTTATTCAAATCGAGTTGATGGTAGGAAGAGTTGAAAGACCAATAACCTCCGCTCTGAGTGTCCAAAGGGGCTGAATCCTAGAAGCTGTGAACCAAAACAGCCTCTTGCTGGTGAGGATGTTCCATTGTTGGTTCAGGCTGTGTTGGTCAGGACACCACCCACCCGACAGGCGGACGCGATCATTTGTCAGAACAAAACAGGAAAAAAAAAAGAAGATGCGTGCTAATGGAAACACAGGGAAGGGCTAAGTGCTGTGGTCTGATGTGTGCAACACTGTCTGTCTGCTGTGGTCACTTCCAGTTAGCGTCCCATTTTGAAACCATTAAAACCTGAATTTGCAAATATTTAACTGTTATTGCGCTGGTGTGTGTGTGTGTGTGTGTGTGTGTGTGTGTGTGTGTGTGTGTGTGTGTGTGTGTGTGTGTGTGTGTGTGTGTGTGTGTGTGTGGACACCCAGCTGCTGCTGGAGGACAGGAACGTTGATATAAACCATCCTCAGGGTGATCTGTGTGTGTGTGTGCGTGCGTGTGTGTGTGTGTGTGTGAGAAAACAGACTAGTTCTATATATGGAAAAGTGGGTCCCCTGCTCCAGGATCAACCCTCCCTCGTCAGAACATTTCTGCTGGAGCTGGTGATGAAGAACCTCCAGGGAGCAAGGTTGTGATGTCAGCAGGTCAAAGAAGGCACGACGACAGCTTGTGGCTGTTTGCATCCCTCACGCGCACGTCCTTGCAGTTGGATTCTGGGAAAGCTGCTTTTGCCTTGAGTCGACAATGAATAAACACTGTTGGATGAATGAATATTCCAGAAGGGAACACCAACCAGCAGGAGCCAGACTGGAACAGCAGGGAACCAGGTCTGGGAACCTGCAGGGGGATTAATGCCACCCAAACACGTCCCAGGCAGGACTGCAGCCGCTCGGGGGCAGGAGGGGCAGGAGGGGCAGCAGGGGCAGGAGGGGCAGCAGGGGCAGGAGGGGCAGCAGGGGCAGGAGGGGCAGGACCTATAAAGGCAAAGCTGTGTTGGTGAACACCTGAAAATGATGCTTGGATAATATGAGGAGCCGTTAGCCTGCAGAGGTCGTAGAGATCCTTCATGGAGGTCATAGAGATCCTTTATGGAGCTCATAGAGATCCTTTATGGAGGCCATAGAGATCCTTCATGGAGGTCATAGAGATCCTTTATGGAGGCCATAGAGATCCTTTATGGAGGTCATAAGAGGCTCAGCTAGCTTCTACGTGTGCTTCTACACGTCTGTAAAGTCGTGGACGTGTTTGTGGTGGAACCGGAGACGAACGTCCCGGCTCTGCACAACCTGCCGCTGTGTCAATATTTGGCTTTCCCGCAGTAACACAAACATCGGAGGACTTTGCGCGGCGCCGAAGCCTCTGGGCTGTAAATTTCCTGCGCCGCGAACACTCGTCTCACATTTCCATTGTTTACCCGAGGAGCAGGAGACGTGTTCTTATACGGCGTCCGACGAGCCGCCGCTGCGTTCCGCTACTTTTATGGCGAGAGACACGTCAGCCGGAGGGTTGTTTAAACAGTTTGGTTGGAAATCTTCCACCTTTTCTGCTGCTGACTTTGTTTCTGCACTTTGGAGGAAACGTGTAAAAGGTTCGTTTGTCTTGGGTTTACGTGACTCATCCTGCGGCTATTAATAGACCAGGACGAGAGGAGCTCAAAACTCACCTCTGAAGCGCTCCGAATGTACAGCAGGAAACATGTTTCAAACTGTTCAGTGGGCCGTTGTTGAGCCTCTCCCGGTTGTGGGACAGGCCCAACTTTCACCCAGGTGCATTGTGGGAGATTTGGGTGCAGCGGCGAGCGGTCTGACCCGTTCCCCAGAATATATGAGGGCAGATGTCTGATTAAAAGGAGTAAATCTCAGGTCAGTCGCTCACGTCTCACAGAACAGGGTAATAAATCTCCCCCCGGGGACGGCGCGATGACATCACGGCGCCGCTGATCAATAGCAGCGTTTGTCTGCTTCTCATTCAACATGTGGAGGGTTTTAAAGAGCGTTACCGTGGCGACGCCCTCCTCGGATTTTAGGAGTAAGAACAAATCTGTTTCTGAGTTCAGCGGCGTTTGTGGTGCGCGCTCCCCCGTCAGCGTGCACTCGCACTTTTACTCATATAGGATGGTGATGGTGTTGCCATGGTAACTCAATCCTACATATGTAAAGAGGTGCTTGACAACATGTGGCCTCTGTCACTGCTGGAGGACACACACACACACACACACACCTCTGCAGCAGTGATAGACAGACAATTTCCCCCATCAGTTTTCTCACCTTGACTTCCCTCCCCAGAGCTAAAGTCCTGATTCCCCCCCCCCCCCCCCCGTCTGCAGGGCGTGGGCCTGTCGGTGCACGGGAGGTTCCGAGTGGCCACGGAGAAGACGCTGTTCGCCATGCCGGAGACCGCCATCGGTGAGACCTTCCAGCTGTTATTGTTCCGTCAGTAGAGGGCTGGGGGCGACTGTGGCCGGCCCAGTTCAGCCAGGGTGGATCTTCCAGACCATAAATTATGTAGGAGCAGGGATGCGTGTTGCTGGCCTCGTTACAGCCTTGTCACAGCCCGTGCACGTGACGACCCAGTGTGAAATGGCAGCGCACGGAGACACCAGGACAGCTGAGTCCTGAGGTGAAGTCAGGAAAATTCCCTTAATTCCAGCCCTGCGGAGCGCGAAGGAGATGCCGATAATGTCAGAATAAGTGCTCGCGCACGCCCGCGAGGGCACGTGCACGTTTATCTGAAGCTCGGCCGCAACTTTCCCACAGGAACTCTCGTGTTGTAGCTTCAGGGAGGACGGTAAATAAAAGCAGTCATCCGGCAGCAGATGAGGGATGTGTGTGTTTTAAAGGGCTCCACATCCACTGGACAAAATGGCCGCTCGGCTCCACCACACGTGCACGCCCCATCCAGCATTTAAGGGTTTCGGGGCTGCTTCCTCTACTGTAATTGGCCTCGCGCCACAGCGCTAAGCTATCGTTTGCTCTTTAGCTAATTGACTTCAGGGGAGCAGATGGCCTCCTCCTGAGGCTCCGGAGAGATTAATAAGAGTCTGGAACGACTGAGGAGTCACAGCTGACGTGGACCGAGCAGCTCGTCCTCGCTCAGGTTGATTATCAGAGCTCCGGACCGGTTAATTATGCAAGCCTATCGATTGTTTGTTTGTTGTGACAGGAAGAGAATCTTGTTAGTCTCTTCTCCTCCTGCAGATGTGCGCTAATAAAAACTCAGCAGGAGGATATTTATTGACCCTCATGTTCAGCCTGGTTACCGTCATGTTTTAATCGTTCTGATCCTGGCAGCAGATGTCCAGTATGACCAGTACGACCAGTTTAGTCTCACTGCTCTGAAAGGAATCGGCTGCTGCAGAAGACAGGAAGTTGTGAGGAGCGATGAGAGCTGGCGCGTTGATGTATGAGGGTGAAGCCAGAGTTATTCCAGAGGACATCCTGAAGTGTTTCATCATGTTTTTCCACAGCTGGTTAATCTCCTGCTGCTCAGATGGAAAAGGTGCGAGCTGTTTGTCCTTCCCTTCATCACGTGATCAGGGATTCCCCCGCCCCCCCCACACAACCCTCCCTGTAATTTATTAATGGCATCCTGTCTCTACCCCCACCTCAAAGACCACCAAATGGCAGCTTTTGCTCTTGAAATAAGGGTCAAAGAGGAGTGTGTGTGTGTGTGTGTGTGGGGGGGGGGGGGGGGGGGGGGGGGGCTCATCTGGAGATTAACGTCATGTAAATTATCCGAATATTCAAGGAACAGCCAGATGACTTCAGTTGTGACGTAACATTGACATTTTCCAGCTGTAACGTTCAGTAAACGTGACATTTGTACGATACGGCAGAAGGTCTGGAGGGACGTGCTAACACGTTAGCCTTTAGCTTGTTTCCCAGCAGAACACTGCGGCTGTATTGTGTGTTTTAAACCTTTACCCTACCCCCCCCCCCCCCCCCAAACAGACACGTATCCACACACTTGCGCTGTCACGTTAAGGTTAACTCCTCCTGTGGTCAGATTAACAGATTAAACCCGACCCTGCTAGCATACTGAACAACAGCCATAAGCTGCCACATTTATGATATTACATCTTCAGCTGTAAATCAGGTCAGCCGCCCTAATCCCCCCCCCCTTCCCCCACGTCCCACACAAAGGCTGTAAAGATGTCAGAAATCCAACTGTGTCCAACGGAATCTCATTTTTCCCTCACTGTCTAATCACCGGAATGAAACTGAAGCGTTGGGAAACACAGATCTGTGTTAGCTGCTGTGCTAATCACCATTAGCCTGGATGCTAATGGAACTTTCATCTGGAGTCTGTTCTTTTTTTCCCCAATTGTTTTAAGGAGAAACCAAAATGATGATAAAATTTGTTTGATAATTGACGTGTTTATGTTCTTGGCAGGTCTTTTTCCTGATGTGGGAGGCGGCTATTTTCTGCCAAGGCTGCAGGGGAAGCTGGGACTCTTTCTGGCCTTGACGGGCTTCCGTCTGAAAGGACGTGACGTGCAGCGGGTCGGCGTCGCCACACACTTTGTGGAGTCCAAGCACGTACGTTGGCTTTAAAGAAGTGATGTTAACCGCTGGGTTTAATTCCAGCTGGGGTCTTTAAGAACCCGCTGATGACGTGGGAGCTGGAGATTTTTCATCAACCACACGGTGCTGGATCAGGTCGCGGGTCACGTGGAACAGAAGGATTAGGAGCCGATGACGCCCGGTTCTTTATCTGAACCAGCCCAGAGTCTCTGGTTTCATCACCAATCTCTGAATGTGATGACTCCCACAGATCCCAGACCTGGAGAAGGAGCTGGTGGACCTGAAGTCTCCGTCCGCTGAAGACGTCTCTAACGTTCTGCAGTCGTACCAGAACCAGGTCTGAACCTTCAGGTGTTGCTCCCCTCACTGCTTGTCAGCGTCCCGTTCCAACCTCCCGTCTGTCTGCAGAGCTCTCTGGACTCGGAGAAGCCGTTTGTCTTGGAGAAACACCTGTCAGACATCAACAGGTAGGTCCATAACTGATGCGGGGCGTTTGGGCTCCAGTGTCTCCAGTAATAACATGGTGCGTTTTCATGCCCCCCCCCCCCCCCCGCAGGCTGTTCAGCTCCAGCAGCGTAGAGGGCATCGTGCAGAACCTGAAGGCCGACGACTCGTCGTTTGCCAAGAAACAAGCGGAGGTCTGAGCAGAATGAGATTCATTTTAATGAGATTCATTGCTGGCTCCGCCCACCCCGTCCAACATCAGATTAAGCCCCTCCTCCTCACAATGATTGTGCTGCAGGGTTAAGAAGGGCTCAACGTCACGGTCCACTCCCGTATTTGACACATTTGTACCCATGTTTCACCTTTATTTCCCAGACACTGTCCAAGATGTCCCCCACGTCCATGAAGATCACCTTCAGGCAGCTTCAGGCCGGAGCAACTCTGAGCCTGTCCGAAGTGTTGGTGATGGAGTATCGGCTGAGCCAGGCGTGCATGGTAAACACACGAATAAAAACAAGAACTCGGAGCCAAACCGCTGCCGACTCCATGTTTACAGCTCAGGACTAAGAGTGCATGCTAACACGTGTAGCGCGGTGGCTAAACTGTGAAAGGCAGAGTAGGACGAGCAGTTTTGGTCCTAGAAAACCACGTAACCTTTAAGGAGACGTGGAAAAGGTCGTCTTCTCATGGTGTTTTCCTCTGGTTCCTGCAGAGGGGCTGTGATTTCTACGAGGGCGTTCGAGCCGGTGAGTAATAAAATGGCTCCACTCCTCAACCTAAAGTCATCTAACAGCTTTTCCACCTGCTTATCTTCCACAGTGTTGATAGACAAGGACCAGAGTCCCAAGTGGAACCCCCCCACGCTGGAGGAAGTGTCCCATCAGATGGTGGAGCAGAGCTTCTCCTCCCTGGGCCACAAAGACCTGACGTTCTAAAGTCCCACCTCCAAAAACGCACCGCCGAGCCTTGGAGAGGACAGAGGAGTCGAGTCAGTGTTCGGCCCCCAGCTGCCCAGATGATTCATCTTCACACCTAGAATAGAAACAGGAGCAAACTGTGTCACACCTGGAGAGGCTGCAGCCGCACAGGCGGCGGCGGCGGCGCCGGAGGCACGTGGGGCGACTGCGAGCACGTTTCAGGCGGGTCTGTATTTTTAGAATTAATCCGAAGGGAAAAGGTGCCGCTGTTGTTTTATCGGCGCGTCTGAAGTGACGTCGCCTCCTGAAATCGATGGTTGTGTGTTTTCTGAGACGCAGGTTCAGTTGGACGCTGCAATAAAGTGGAGCTGCTGACGTAGCTGAGTGTTACGGTGTGTGTTCGTCGGTGTGTTCGTCGGTGTGTGTTCGTGCTGTTGTGTTCGTAGTGTGTGTTCGTCGGTGTGTGTTCGTAGGTGTGTGTTCGTAGGTGTGTGTTCGTAGCTGTGTGTTCGTAGGTGTGTGTCGTAGGTGTGTGTTCGTCGGTGTGTGTTCGTAGGTGTGTGTTCGTAGGTGTGTGTTCGTAGCTGGTGTTCGTAGGTGTGTGTGTTCGTAGGTGTGTGTTCGTAGGTGTGTGTTCGTAGGTGTGTGTTCGTCGGTGTGTGTTCGTAGGTGTGTGTTCGTCGGTGTGTTTCGTAGGTGTGTGTTCGTCGGTGTGTGTTCGTAGGTGTGTGTTCGTAGTGTGTGTTCGTAGCTGTGTGTAGCTGTGTGTTCGTAGGTGTGGTTCGTAGGTGTGTGTTCGTAGCTGTGTGTTCGTAGGTGTGTGTTCGTAGGTGTGTGTTCGTCTGTGTGTGTTCGTCGGTGTGTGTTCGTCGGTGTGTGTTCGTCGGTGTTGTGTTCGTAGGTGTGTGTGTTCGTCGGTGGGTCGTAGTGTGTGTGTTCGTCGGTCGTGTGTGTGTTCGTGGTGTGTTCGTCGGTGTGTGTGTTCGCGGTGTGTGTGTTCGTCGGTGTGTGTTCGTCGGTGTGTGTTCGTCGGTGTGTGTTCGTCGGTGTGTGTGTTCGTCGGTGTGTGTTCGTAGGTGGTGTGTTCGTAGGTGTGTGTGTGTTCGTCGGTGTGTGTCGTCAGTGTGTGTTCGTCGGTGTGTGTGTTCGTCGGTGTGTGTTCGTAGGTGTGTGTTCGTCGGTGTGTGTGTTCGTCCACGGTCATTTTCCAGAGCAAAATAAGGTTTCTGGTCGATCTCAAGTCTCGAATGTGACCTAAAAAAAACAAACCTTCACACGGAGACGAATTTCCAATATCCTGCAAATTTATCAAACATAAAACTCTGATGGAAAAATACGAACTCCTCCAAACGACGTAAAATTGTCAAGTTTAATTTGTAGAAGTTCCATATTTGAGCCCTTTTCCACATAACACGAAACCCGATTTTATCTTAATCGAGCCCGCCCCGTCTCGTTTCTATGACAACCATCCGACGTCCCCGTGAGACGCAACGGACCCACGGGACACAACAAGCAGCTGAAATATGCTGACGGATCCGGACAGACTGGGACCAGTTTAGAGTTCAGGAAGGTTTATTGGGATCTGATCTCAGGCGAGGACAGTCTGAGACTTTGGAAATGTCTCCTCATCACCAGAGTCACTGATGTTACAGGAGGAGGCGCTTTGATATGGCTTCTCAGCTGGACCACAGCTGGAATTCTGGGTACATCCCAGTGACACCAGTAGTCCCGCACCATTTGGGCCCGAGGAACAGAACCCTGGAGCCCCACCTCGTCCATGTTTGCATATTTGTGCTGCGGATTATTAAGGCCTCAAACATTTTGGAAGGGTCTCGGATTCTCTGAGCTTCCGTCCAGTTCTTGGACAAGTCCAAACCGGAACTGCGTCACATTTCCGCCCCTCAGGGCCGATGGCGCACCGAGATGAGCGGAGCTGAGGAAGCCTTGAGACCATGCCAGCGAGGTCTTCTCCACCTGATGGCACCGATTAATAACGTCCTCCGGAAGAGGAGACGGTCTCGGCTACAGGAGGCATCCGTGCGCGCCCGTGCGCGCCCCTGCACCGATCAGATGACGGGACAAATAAGGGCCGGGGGACACGATCTCCAGTCAACGGCGCTGCAGCGAATCAGGATCAGGCTGCGTTTAGACCCGATCCAAGTATAATCCCAATCCGGAAAGTGGGTCAGAACCCGAATAAAGAGTTGGAGAGTTTCACTGCGCTCGAGCCGTGTCCCGGGCCCGGGGACGCTCCTCAGGGGACGTCGCATTCGATGTAGGGGATGTCGCAGTAGCGCCGGTCCACCTCCACCCACTGCTGCACGGCCCGCACCACGATCTCCTCGGAGAGCTTCTGGGCGTACTCCAGCAGCACCGGGTCGGCCTGGGGGGGGCCGTCCGCTGGGTCCTCCTCCGGGTGAACCAGGCGGGCTCTCTCGCCCTTGGCTCTGCCTCCCGCACGCTCCGCAGAGTTCGCATTCAGGGCCGCGGCGCCGCTCTTCTTGGATTTAACACAGCCCATCCTCCAGAGGGTGCAAGTTAGGAAGCAGTGCTGCAGGTTGTGAGCTCACATCCCCGAGCGCGTGTCGGGTTTGGTGCTGAGAAGGTGACCGGCGAGGGGGCGCACCCCCGCGCTGCCCTGTCAGACCCGCTCCATGGCCACGGCTGGACCTCAGCTCGTCCTCGGCTGCAGGGGGACGGGAAAGAGGACAGGTTAAGTCCAGGTGACAAATAACCAGCTGGAGGCAAAAGAAAAACGGAGTGAAGGCGATCTTGACGCCGCGGGCTTGACCCCGTGCGCGGGGTCACGGCCTCGCCTCTGCAGGGGTTTCAAACGTTACTCATTCCCGACCCCTCCCTGTCCTTAACCTCCCCGTGAGTTATGACTCAATCCCCCGGCCCGTGCAGCAGTGCACGACACGGAAGCGTGTCTGCGTGGCGGGCGCGCGCCGATGCCGCGCCGCTGTTTGTAAGGCCTTGTTTCCCATCTGTTCCACTAACCGAGCGTGATTCGCCCTGACAGCTCTGTTTCTGGGGGCCTCGGGGAACATGTGCTCCGTTCAGAAAGCTGCTCCAACACGCTGGCTCCTGAATGATTAATGCAGAACGGGGAGCGTGCGTGTGAGCAGCAGCAGCAGCAGCAACGTTAGAATACAAACCAGAGCACTCACAGTCAGTCTCTGCTGCATCTGATATGATAATGTGCTTAAATGGTTCTAACAAAACAGGAAAAGAGCATCCGGTGTCTGGCAGACAAACATGGGATTAAGATTAAAGTGGGATAATTTACTCGAACACAACACAATGGGGAGCCTGGTCTGAGGCTCAGAGACACACATGACATCCAAAACGTGCTCCTCCAGAGCGGTACTTACTTTTACCAGAGTGTGGGGAGACGTCAGCCTCCTGCCCATTCCAGACAGCCAAAACCCGGGGACAGAAAATAAAACCCAAGGTCGTTCAAGTAAATTATAATCCCGACATCATCTGCGGCGGCGCTCTTCAGACGACATCCAACCGATCTGAACTTGACATTCCAGTGATATGTGCGTAAAAGAAAAACCCAACTAAACACAAAAGAAGAGAGGGAAAACCGATCCTCCAAGTTACTGCGTTAGTCTACTGCAGGATGGGAGTGTTCCAGATTTCTGAATAATCTCTGATTAGGAGAGAAAACCCAGCGCCGAAAGAGCAGATGGTTTCTGCGTGCTTCTTTCACGTCGGTCAGCACCAACTGAAGCTCATCGGCTGGGAGGAAATCCGAAATCTGGATTGACTTCAGAAGGAGCGACGCTGCGTGGCGGCGACGGAGCCGCAGCGGCGCTCGACCCCGACAGTGGTGAAACGGCGCCATCGTGTGGACGCATCTGGTACTGCAGTTAAAACGAGTTTAGGAATTAAAGAGGCATTTAGAGATTTTTAGAAACTTTAGGTATAATGTAACAGTGACTAATGGTCAACTACAAGTGACTAATGAAATTACCAATCGAGAAGATGTCTGTGAAGTTAACAGATACGCACCAATAAATCTCTTGAGGGTAATGATATTCAAAGGCAATTATTATTAAACGAATTCCAACCGGAAATTCAAAAAGCTCAGTAACAGTATGGAAAAATGAAAAGTTTTTCTGTTTGGTGGGTGAGTAATATAATATATATAAATTACGTAATATAAAGTAATAACATGGTAATATAAATTACGCCACGAGATGGCGCCATTTATTCACAAACCGCTACCATCACTTTTTTATCACATATTTTAAAAACGATGTGTTTACTTTTTTCACCAGAGATAGGTTAAAAATTCAAAAGCATTGAAGAAACAAAATGATAGAATCGAGTCAAATATTTAAACTTTTAGTTTCGTTTTAGTGATTGAATAAGATTCTACGACGTGGTAAATGAGCTCTCCCCATTTACAAACAATCCTTGATCGACATCTTCGAAACACCTGCAAATGCACCAGTTTCATGTTGACTTCGTTGACAGACTTTAATAAAGTCAGAATGACCCAAACTGGGTCACACTACTCGAACTTCATCTTAACGCGACACGCAAGATGCTCGTTGCGCAATCACCGTAAGCGCGGTTAATTTATCCATCTGGGGACGCGTTCAGCACATGCTCGCGCTCTCCGTCCCTGTATGGGTTGACAAGGAAAAAAACTTCCCTGTCAGTCGGTTTAAATTCATTGTTGTCTGTCCAGCCAATCATGGTTTTTGACGACACAAAAGCGACTAAAGTTGGAGTATAAAAAGGTGCGCGCTAATAAAGCATGATGCCTCTCAGTGTGGGACATTAATCCAAACCCAGCCCAGGCTGCGCGTCAGAACCAGAACACGCCAAGGGATATACTTTTTATAGAACGCATTTCCACGTCTTCAGGAGACAATGCAACTGTCTCCGAGCATGCTGCATTTTAGCCTGATGATTTCTTTGAGTTTGGTGGTGTTGAGTGGCCAAGAGACGCACCAGCAGCCGCCCGTCGGCAGCCCAGAGGACACGGAGCAGTGCGTCACCTGCGACGTCCGACAGCACATCAAAACCATGCGATTAAACGCCATCAAGTCTCAGATTCTGAGCAAGCTGCGGATGAAAGAGGCTCCGAACATCAGCCGGGACACGGTGAAGCAGCTCCTGCCCAAAGCGCCGCCGCTGCAGCAGCTCCTCGACCAGTACGACGTGCTGGGCGATGACAACAGGGACGTGGTCACGGAGGAGGACGACGAGCACGCCATCACGGAGACCATCATGATGATGGCCACTGAACGTGAGTGTTTACCTCGCCGTGGCGCGCGCCAGCAACGGTGCGCTAAAGTCTCCAAAAGCGCTTTACGCGCGCTGACGGCGGGAAATGTTAGTTTTAGAACTAAAATAGTAAATTAAAACGTCAGACAGCAACTGATAGCGACGCGTAATACTATGTCGTGTATGTAAAAGGCTCCTCGCCGACTCATTTGTGACACTATTAACGCGCGCGTTCGTTCTCTTCTCTCTCCAGCCGCGTCCGTCGTCCAACTGAACGGGGAGCCCAAATGCTGCCATTTCTCCTTCACTCAAAAGTTTCAAGTCAGCCGGCTGGTCCGCGCGCAGCTCTGGGTGCATCTGCGCCCGGCGGCCGAGGCCACCACCGTGTTCCTGCAAATCTCCCGCCTGATGCCGGTCACGGACGGGAACCGGCACATCCGCATCCGCTCCCTGAAGCTGGACGTGAAGGCCGGGGCGAGCTCCTGGCAGAGCATCGACGTCAAGCAAGTGCTGAGCGTGTGGCTGCGGCAGCCGGAGACCAACTGGGGCATCGAGATTAACGCGTTCGACTCGAGAGGAAAAGACTTGGCCGTGACCTCCACGCAGCCCGGAGAGGAAGGCCTGGTGAGCGCAACCGCTTCTTCCTTTCCTTAGCATGAAACTTTAGGTGAGACCTTTCAGTTGCGCACGCACGAAAACAAGCTCCCCGCGCGCCATTGTTTTCGCCTTCAGGGGGCCGAGAAGCTTTGAAAGGTCCGCAGGTGGTTAAACATTCCTGCTTTTCACTGCCGCTGCAGAGAATCTAGACTTTTGCAAAGCACTTAATCAACCCCGATCACATGTGGGCAAACATCTGGATTTGGACAGCTGCCCGGTCAGCAACAACCCCGAATCTGATGGCTGGATTATATAAACGTTCACCTGCTGCACATTCCTTACAGTATTCTGTATGACTGTGCAAATCAGAGTAATTGGCTGCACACACACACACACACACACACACACACACATGCGTGCTGGTGCTTAATCAGCCGTAATCTAACTTCTGCAAGACTTTCATAATATTATCAGGCTGTGTTTGCCCGGTCAGCGTCCTCGCTCACATGCATTCTGTCGCTTCAGCAACCTTTCATGGAGGTGAAGATCTCGGAGGGGCCCAGGCGCGTCCGCAGAGACCTGGGACTGGACTGCGACGAGAACTCTCCAGAGTCCCGTTGCTGCCGCTACCCGCTCACGGTGGACTTTGAAGACTTTGGCTGGGACTGGATTATAGCCCCAAAGCGCTACAAGGCCAACTATTGCTCCGGGGAGTGTGAGTACATGCACTTGCAGAAATACCCGCACACCCACCTGGTGAACAAGGCCAACCCCAGAGGGACCGCGGGCCCTTGCTGTACCCCCACCAAGATGTCGCCCATCAACATGCTCTACTTCAACCAAGAACAGCAGATCATCTACGGAAAGATCCCCTCCATGGTGGTGGACCGTTGTGGATGTCTTTAAGTCGGGGGGCCTTCTAGTGTCAGACTTTTTGATGATCTACCAGTTCCAGCGCTTTTTTTACTCCTTCCTGCAGCGACACGGTGCAATAGAACCAGAGTAGAGGCCTCAAACCAGTCCGACCTTCCTGCAGGGCAACACCTTATCAGCTGCCGTAGCTCTCACTTTCCTTCCTGCAATTAAAGACTCAATGTCTCTCTCTCTCTCTCTCTCACACACACACACGCGCACACACACGCTGGACTTTCAGAGCAAACAGAGAAAAAAGAAACGATCATTAAAAAAGAAGCCTTTTCCGTCTCGATGCAGCGTCCATTTATAACGCCAGCAGATGTATCGTACTCCGCTCCACTCGTAGCTGACACACAAGCTAACACACATCTTACGCTAATGCGTCTTTATGAGCACCAGTTTGCAAGAGCGAAACCAGGAATCCTCATGGACTTTATTCTTTTTCTTAAAGGGCTTGGTTAAACAGAGGTGAAGACTCTTCAGAGGTGGTATTCCACACTGGTACAACACGTTTTAGTACACACAGGTCCGCAGGAACCGATGGAAAGATGCCGTAAATCCTTAAAACCAGTACTATAAAAGCCAGCCTTTTCTTTATTGATCCGGAGAGCGCGGCCAAAAAAGTTCCACCGGGGTTGAAGCAGCAGCGTCTTCGCCCACGCAGAAGCTCCGTCCCTCATCACTGTCCAGCTACACCGCCTGACCTGCCCGACACACTTGAATTATTCTGATTGTAAACTCACATTAATGGACAGAAGGACTTGAACTGAAGGCACAGCCTACAACCATGTCTAAGACGGAGGGGACGGATTGTTGAGAATGTTGAGATCACGCTTTGACTCTGTCTTACAAATGACGCAGTTTGCACTATGGCGCACCAATAGAGAGGATTGGTGGCTACAAAAGTTGTAAAAACTGATTTTGATATGTTTGCTAATGTGTATTGTATACTTATTTCCACTAGGAGTTGCCTTTCTAATCTACAATCTTGCAAGATACAGTTGTAATACAGCAACTCTATACACTTGTTTCAACAAATAAAGTTTCAAGCTTGTCTGTTGAGGCCTGTTTCTTTGGGACGTTTTGGTTTCTGTGTCAGGATCAAACAGGATGTTCAACCCCGGACGCAGGATTTTCCTCAAGCTCAAAGCTCGTCGGTGTGTGTGTGTGTGTGTGTGTGTGTGCATCTCAGTCTCATGCAAATGAGGTCGAAGGTGCTGGAAGAATCAGCAGCAGTAGCACAAAAACCGCATCTTCCCACAGAATCTGCGGGTTAAAACCAAGAAAGTTGAAGCATAATTCACAAAAAAAACCCTCACAACTCCAATTCCCTGACTTTGCCTTTTTCCCCTCGCAGCGATGGGATGTTGGAAGTATTGCAGTCTAATGAGAGGACGTGAACCTTGGCGCGCTCTGACGGCGCGACCCGAGGCCTGACTTCCGCCCGGCAGAGGGGGCGAAGGGAACGCGGCCCCCGAGAGCCACTTCCTTTCCCGCTGAGAGCTGGACAACTGCCACGAAGATCGGCCTCAGGAAGAGCCGGACTCGCTCTCCTTTTCCATCTTGGGAAGGAGGTGAAATTTCCGCGGGATCATTTATATGCAGATTTAGCGGCGTCGCGGCGCAACGACGACATGTAACATCATCCCTGCGAGTGTGCTGTTTCCATCCGCAGTTAAACCCTCCACATCGTGACTCATGGCTGCAGAAATTAGCAATTAAACAGCACAAAAATATACAGCTCCCAGGCCGCCTTTATAAACGTCAGTCAGGCGGAGGAACCGGACTTTACCAGCGCTAGTTTTCCACTCTGTAAAGACGGCGACCCTACATTTAAATGTAAAGGTACGCATGGAACTGCTGGTACGACCTCCAGCCTCTTTTACAGCAACTGGGCGAACTGGAGTGGATGAGAAGAGGCCAGAGGCCGACAGCTGGAGGCCAAGTGGCGCACGGATCGCTCCGCGCCGCGCCGCTCCGCTCCGGCCGCTGCGCGCTTGCTTCGAGACACCTCGCGAACGGGAGAAGCGTTTTGCATCGGCGCATCTGTGCAGAGGCACCCCTGAGGCCTGGATTTGCCAAAGACATTCCGCCTCTGACAGGTGACGAAGTGAGAGTGAGAACGGGAAGAAGGATGTTCGGGGGTAAAGGAGTAGTCCAAGCAGCTGGAGAGCCCGTTATTGGACGGCATTCATGTTGTGTAAAACTAATAGAATCTGAACGGCTGGAACCTGTTTTCCTCTTCAGATATTTATCAATTAATTATCTGTGTAGTATTCGATTCTTATTGTTCTCTCTTTTTATATATGACAGATCCATCCAATTTTTTGACCTCTAAAGCAGATATGTAGGATTTGCCCTTTACTCACACGTGGAGCTTGACCCCCTTCCTCGGGGTCAGAGTGAACGAGCCCGTCACGGAGCACAGGGTCACCAAAAATCCCATCTGAGGTTTGAGAAGCGCAGACAGGCAGCTGGTCAGGAGCATTTGGTGACGCTGGCTTCATTTTGCTGCCGTTTTGCTATTCTGCTGCTTAATTAGAGACTCAATTAAGCAGCAGAGTGTGCTTAAGTGTGCTTTTTGAATCCTTCTTCTATGTTACAAGGTGTCACCTTGGCCTGAACTACGGTTCTGCCAGATTAGCCGCGAAGCTAAAGGCTAAATGAAGGATTTCAGATGCTCTGACTCTGTTTACCAGTTAATAAATGAGCTTTTATATAAGACTCTCCACAGAAACAGAAAATCTGCGTCTGACTAAAGCTTTTGTACGAGTTTTCCAGCATCTGGAGCGAAGTGGGGGATGCCCTGTCCTGGACGCGTTACAGGGTCATGGACGACAAGTGGAGGGGAAAAAAAGCATCCGTGACATGTAGGCAAAAAAAACAGAAAGAAAGAACATCTGTATGGTTTAACAGATGTGCAGCTCCCACATCTGGAGAAGTGTTTGTGCTGACAGATCGCTCCGTGGTAAACATCCTCCACAACAACAACAACAACGAGAGCGATGACGGCCCGGGTCGCCCCGCTGAGGCTGAGGCGAGCGCGCTAGGCTGCTCCGTCACCACGACGCAGGAACAACGAGCGGCGTTCCTGCCGGCGTTGGCGAAACGTGCGTTTTCTAACCGACATTTCGAACCTTCAACGCCAGCGAGGACTCTCTCCGCATCAACGGGGAACGACCCGATTTTACGCCGGTGGGTTTGAAATCTGGCGCTCAGCCGCTCGGAACGCTGCGAATGAGCCCGTTTCCATCATGTGCAGGACGGGGTGAAAACTTTTGGTTGGTGGTTATAAAGTAATTTGAAGTCTAGAGTATAAAATAGACGTTGTATTCAAGCCAGATTGACAGATTCTCAGTAAATATCCCTCTTGGGTCGGCAGAAAGCAATGAAAAGTAATAAAATCAAGCAGTCCGGGACATGATAAGGGCCAGAGGGCCAGCTGCTGAATGTTGCCTGTCGTCACTTATTGAGTGATTTATCCTTTCCGTCTGCGCTCCACTTGCTTTTTAGCTTAGGGCCGAGGAATCGCTATTCCTGTTCCAAAACTGACAGCCGCCTCTGGGAAGCTATCGCATGATTAATGACTTTCTAAAGCTACTGGAAGTTTGGAGACGGGACAAACTCGCCGTTCGCTCCAGACATGTTTACAAAATTCCCGAAAGGTCAGCGTTTGTTTGTGAGGGACGGAACGATAAAATGTGGCTTCGGAGCGTCGAGGGTCCGGGACGGGGGAAGGACGGGGACGGAGGGCTGACAGCGAGGAGGAATAGATGTTCCTCTGAGGAGAGCGAGAGGGCAGATTATGGAAACCTCCTGTCTCCCATGAGACGCCTCTTTACGCAGACGGATGTAGACTAGTTATCAGGTATGTGTCAAGAGGCCTGGATGGACTCTGACATCCCAGAAATAATGTTTTATGCTGCGCAGCGTCCTTTTCTTTGCTGATTTAGCCCAAACAGCATGAATGCAGATACGGTTAGCCAAGTTTTTAATCATTTTCAGTGTTATTTACATGATATTTCACTTGTTTTTTCTGCTCTTTAGTGCTGGCAGGTGATGAGGAACCAAGGAGCAGGCTCGATGGCCCTGCTGTGGACGGCCTCCGCCCGTGAGACTGAACGTTCGGGGGCAGTAAATCCTGCGGGGAGTTAGCACCCATCACATTAGCGTGCGCCCGAGGCCCGTTAGCGGAGCCCGGCGGCGCCAATTATCGGCAGAATAACCACAACTTTGATGGTTAACGGGTGTGAGACGCCTAATAACGTCCTCCTGGGACAAAGGTGTTGGGGTCCAGTGATCCGATCTGAGAGCATGTAGCAAGGAGGTGGGACAAACGAGTCCTGGAAAGATCACCCGTAATGGAGCGTGTGTGTTTTCTAGTCGATGTAAAGCCAGTACAGGGTTTCCAGGAAGACTGGCTTCACCTTCTCCTGTGGCATTAGAGGGATTCAGAAATGGGAATCCAGTTGATCTAAAGCTGTCTAAATCAGGGAAACCTCAGACCGTAGATGTTGGCAAACTCCTCCTGTTGGGTGGCACAAAGCTTTTACACCGATTATGGGAGGAAATCTGCATTTCTGCATTTCTAGCAACAATTTTACTTCCTAGGAACTGTTCAGATTACCATCCCAACTTGCTTGTTGTATGAATTGCTGGACATTTTGAAATGGCGGCACAAACGTCCTTCTTTCTACGGTTTCAGAGCAGAAACAGGTGCTGCTTATTGCCTGGACGCGGTGCCCTATGGGACTATTTGTCACAAGAGTTCCAAAATTAGAGCGGGAAAGGGGTTAAATATAGTTGATGTAATTTTATTTTGGATTTGATGACTCTGTTAAAGAGTACTTTTGCTTCTGGGTTGTTAGAGTGGTGTAACATTTCCCCGTCTGCTGAATACAACCTGAGAAGCGGGAGCTCTGCACACCGGGGCAGTAATAAGAGAGCGGGCAACTATCTAGATGACGCTAAATGTAAAACGAGCGTTCTTGTATCAAGGCTTTGGCGATTCCACCTTTTGCATCCCCTCCACTGCTTTATTTTCCCTCCTCGCCGCCGGTTTATCATTGGCAAATACCTCCGTTTGCCTGCGGAAAATGTTAAAATGTGTGAAACAGGTGGTTTAAAAGACAGCTGGCAAAGAGGAGCGCCGCTGACCTTTTTAACAGCATGGTCACATGGTCAAAAGATGATCATCAGTTAATCCCCCCCAATTACTCTGATATGTCCCTTGAGTGCTGGAGGCAGCTTGTATGGAGGACATTCTGCTGCCCCAAGCATTTCTGAGGGCGAGCGGGCCAGAGGCACGTACGTTTCCCAACGAGCGCCGCCGCAGGGGCGAGGGGGCAAAACGCTGAGGGAAGAAGTGAGGGAGGAGGGTCGGGGGGGCATTTCTCCCCTTCCCCGGGGCACCGGCGCAGCCATCTGTGGGTCCTCTCAGCAGAGGCCTCGTAAAACGAGCCGCGCTGTGGTTTGACCTTTCACGTTCCTAACTATAATATTATCATAAGACGAGCGCTCGGGTTGCACCGCTGCCTGCGGCGGGGTTCAGTGTCCATATGACACGGTGACGAGGGGGGGAACGTGCACGCGTACGTGTGCGCCCCTTATGGACTGAACGCGCAGCCAGCTGAATCTCAGCCAATCAAACGCTGAGTGGAGGTGCCGTATAGAATATATATGTGTGTGTGTGTGTGTGTGTGTGGATAGAAATAGAGCGGCCGTTGATGACCCTCTTTTCTATTTACCAACATAAATGTAATAAAGATAATACCAATAATAATATCAATACCAACGCCCAGTGGATAGAATCATTAAGATTTGAGCGTCAGCTACTGCTGTCGTCTGTCATGGGTGTGAGAACCAGTCGACACGGGTCGACATTTCAACCATTTGGACCCATTTTTTAATGCTGATCTCTTGATCTGTTGCATATTTGGACGGGAAGCTCGTGCTTTTATTTTGAAATCCACATCGCAGATCAAACCTGCGCTTAGGTAAAATGCACCTGTGGCCTTTTCAATTTACCCCTTAAGGGCTGAGAAGATTATTGATACATTATGGCATTAATCCTATAAAGTTCCCACTCTGTAACTTATAAAAATCCCATATTTTTACCTGCCCTCTCCTGTTTATAGAGCAAAAGGCGTTTCGGTTGTCTCCCACTCAGGGAAACACGAGCAGCAGCACAATGACGCTGTAATGGACCGGTGGATTCAGGAAGTGGTCGCGCTGCATGTTAGCACAGTGTCAAGGATTTGTTAAAGTTTGTGGTTGAAATTACAGTGCAAATCTCCGAAGCATTTATTGCAGCCCAGGATAATGTACAAGTATCTGTCAATACTAAAGGCCGAGCAGCTGGCACTAATTGAAGGAAGAGAATTATGGGTAGTAGCTGGCACAGCGCTGCATCCCTGGCTCGGCGCCACAGCCATTCCACTGGTGCCACGAGGAGGTTTGTGGGTAACACGGTTCCCTGGACCCAGGTCAAGTCGCAGAATCGGATGACACGCGCTGTTGTTAATTCAGGAAAATGCAAAACGCGCAAGAATCCGGCTCACGAAACCGCAGGATCAGAACTGCACGTGGAGCGAGTCCGCGTGCCGACCGGGATTTATGACTTCTTTTGTGTGTTTTTCCTCTGAAAGTTTCTGCAAGTCAAAAAGAAATCAGGAGAGATTCGTGAAACGGGACCCGTTTGATAGTTTTTCAGGCAGCTGAAACGTGCATTTTCCTGGAATCTGGGCTCCTTCCTGAGTGATAACGATGTTAATAAGCAGTAAACGTTTGGAAAAATACCGTTTTGTTTTTTACTGTTCTAATTACACGACACATCAAGAGTTCTGCAGAGAGTTCTCTGGAAGGAAAGGATCACAGCTCCAGAGGCCTCAGCATCTCTCTGGCTTCTTCTTCTGAAGAAGGGACGTCGCCCATGTGTTGGAGGAAGGGTCGGCCGTGGATGCAGGTCCGGTTCTTCTCACCAAGCTGCCGCTCCATCCTCCGCAGCGTTTCCTCCACGTCCGCCCGGGACGGACTCGCGGGCAGCTGACGGACAAGTCGCACCGCTTCGCCCTGGACGGTGGAAATGACCCATGTTCAGAGACGCTTCAGGTGGCACCGACGCCATCAACCAAAGCAGCGTTTTTAATGAATGTCCCGTCTCACTTTTAAGTAGTTTGTGACTTTAAGTGGTCGACACTCTTTCACGCTCCGCGCCTTCCCGTGAAGAACTGCGGTCAGGATCTCCCTGAGGTCCTCCACACCGAGGAAAGGCACGCAGTCCGCCATGGCCGTCACTTCCAGATGTCTCTCAGCTGACGGGAGCGCTGGCCAAGACAAGCAGAAAACAGGGAATCATTTTCTCCAGGCGCTACTACGATCTCCAGGAAAGAATAATAAATAAATATGGTGGTTTACAGCTGCACTCGCGACCAAGTCAAACAAGCAAAAGGCCAAATGGAGTGTTGAATAGCTAATAGAAGCCACAGCAGACTGGAAGGAAGTTGTCCTGTTGGGTGGAGGAATGATGGCTCCTCATATCATGAGGAAATACTAGAGAAATCACGCATGGTTTACTTTCCTGATAAATGCCTGCGGGTTAAGTGAAAAAGCTCGTTTTTTAAAGCTCTAATAAACACTTTGGCACGACGGGACCTTCGGTGCAGGTTGTGCAATGCGGCCTCCTCGCAGATTCCGCTAGCTTGCCGTACCCGCCGAGGCCTGGCAGCACCAAATGAAAATTCCTCACATTTCTGAGAGGGCAACCATTCTCATCACCTGCACGCTGGGGTACAAACCCACTGTGAGAGCGCTCGGTCAGGCAGAGAGCCAATGTCAACCGAGGTGAACGAAAACAACCAACACTCCAGCCCGCAGCACACGCTCAGCTGGAGCGCTAATGTCACAATAATGATGTCAGAGGTGGCAAAAGTGTGCGTTTTAAGGTCCGTCCACATCACATCTCCGCACCCAGGAAGGATTTTTACACCACACGTTAGACTACTCCGACGCCTCCTCTTACGTCATCGTCAACATCTGTGAGGACGAGGAACAGATAAATCATCGGGGCCGACGATTTTTGGGGAAATTTTTGGTTTCATCCATAGCTAACCAGATTAGCCAAAATAATTGCCTGTAATCCAGTTACTGGGGACGTCACGTTTGACATTTCTGAGCGAGAGCTGAACTGTGACATTCATGACGGCCGGCGGCTCCAAAGGTTTGTTAAACGAGACGATCCGCGAGACCTTTAAACAGCGAGACTTTAGGAATCACAAAAGGTTTCCTTTTCTGTTGTGCTGCACAAGGACGCCTCTTTAACGACAAAACGAAGGAAAATAAATGAATCTTTGGTCACAGCATCACTCTTATTTACACGCTAGCTGTCAACTCGCAACATTACGCTTATTTATTATTAATTTACACCCTGAGGGGGTTTGAAGCAGACTGTAGTACAGTTTAGTGACAAAATGAGTTATTTAAGCCTAAATGGTGTCTAAACGTGAGTGTGTGTGTGTGTGTGTGTGTGTGTGTGTGTGTGTGAACGGGGTGTGCATGCTGCAACCTTTCTGGGATGTCATTGCTGCCTCTCTACCAGGTGACTTCTGATTAAAAACAAGCAGAACATGAATTATCTTGGTTCTCGAGTCTCCACAGCTCTTCAGTTGTCTGCAGTTGTGGTTTGAGCTACATGCTAACGGCTACCAGCTGCTTTAAAGCTGGCGGTCATCAGTAGCATTCTCGAAACCATCGCAGGAAACGGGCTCCATGTTGGAGGAATGTTCGGTAATTTGGCAACTCTGAATGAAACTGCATCCGACAACAGTGTGACAACGTGACATTTAAATCACAACATACCTGGGATGAGTCTGACTTTAAAGCCATTGGCAACGAGCCGGGGATCACAGAAGAACACCTCTCCGCTTAATTCGGGGCTCTGTTTCTCCATGCTGCACAAGGCTTTGGTATATTCTGCTCCTCCTAGACTTCTACAAAAAGAAATAAACAATAAGATAATGCACACACAACAACATGCTGAGTTTGGATAAAGCTCGGGGCAAAAGAGGGATTGTTTTTAAAAATCGTATGAGCCCAAAGAAACTTTTCCACAAGGAAAACATCTGTCATTTATCTGCTGGGACGTGAAGATGTGATACGTTACCCATCTGTTAACTGTATAGGGGTCTGCAGACTCACTGCTGGGAGTATATTATTCTCTAGAAGTCTCTTAAACAGCAAGGCTTCCTCCACTCGAAATGGGTTTAACAACATGAGCCTCTGACCGCATGAAATGACCCAGGCGCTCCGAGAGGCCAGTTGGTTTACAAGACGGAGGCCCCGTGGCACCGCGCTGCTCTGGGAGGAAAGGCGCTGAAGCCGCAGCCGAAGGGAGGGAATGTTGCAGGGAAGGGGCAGCGAGGGCTTGGGGGCAGGAGTCCCGCTCTTCTTCTGAGGCTGTGCGGAGAAGAGCTTGTCCAGCAGTTTCTGGTTGGACGGCGGGGCCTTGCGTTTCTGGCCCCTCGTGCCCAGAGTTGTCTCGGCGGGACCTTCAGCAGAGGCCAGTTTGGTCCTCTGCTCGTGCTGCGCCTGGTGCTTCTGGGCCTTCTCTTCATACCTGTAAAATTGAAGTCATATTGAATGAAGGATTAGGAGTTACATTTAACGTCTACGTTTACCAACTCTCGCAGCAAGTCAGTGGAAGCTCTAAAAATAAACATGAAATGGCTCAATACAGCTATGGAAAACTCCATTTGGCTGAGATTAACAGCAGCTATTCCACCAGGTGAGCGAGTGTGTTCATGGCTCCTGGAGTGTGTAAGTTTCTGGATCTCCTAATGAAGCCTCTTGGTTGAGAGGTGAACTGTCCTCATGAAACTCAAACCACTGCTATGATTCAACTACCAGAATGACCATGAACTGAATGACTGAGGACCTTCACAGAAGGTGACTTCTCACCATCAGAGGCCACCAAATCTTCCACCTGCCCCGTGTACAACAACTCTTGCTCTGTATTTAAGATCAGCTCTAGCTAGAAGGCTTCTGCCATTTCAATCTTCAAGATGCATAAAACCTTCAGCCACCTGTCGCCATTTAGCTGTGACATTTATCTAATGATCCTGGTCGCCACTGCCATCGATATCGGCTGCTTCCTTTGTTTGCAAAGTCATGTTCCTGCCCATCTTCACCTGTCAGGCATCAGCACCCGGTATTATAATCAGCAGCTCCGTGAACTCGTGTTCGTGGAGTTCCTAGAAGTGCTGTGCCACTCCAGAGTGGCGGGGACAGCAGCCAAGTCCGCTCCGCGTCCTCCCCCAGCAGCAGATGGTTTTTCTCCATACGCTCTTCCTTACATAAGGGTTCGCGCACAGCCGATACATATTTTCCAAATTTGCAAGCATTCTAACAAGATTTGGACGTGTGCTAATGCACGACGCCGTTGGCTGCATGGTTTATCTCCTGCTGTGACACAAAGACTCTAAAAAGCACCGAAAAGCTCCTTTACTTTCTTTAAAATCATCATCAATGTCAAAGTTTTAATTGTCAAAGTCTGGGCCATCACAAATCTGTCAGATTCTTTTCTTTAATCAGAGGTTCAGAATAGTCCGTACTTTTATTATCAATTAATTAAATGTGTTTTTACGAGCCACCAAACCCAGGTTAGCTAAAAACACATTTCCAGTAATAATTTCACATCCTTCGCTTGGACCCTCGCGGTTGTCATGTGTCATGTGTCCTTTTAAATGTTAGCGGGGTAACAAAAATGTGTTATACGCATGTTTACAACGGGCAATTCTGCACAATTGTCAGATTACTTTACAAAGATAAAGAATTGCTGAGGGAAACAGCTGCTAATTCAGAGTTTCTCTTCTAATAGAGTCACTCAGGTTTAACACTAAATAAATGACAAATAAATGTCAGCATTCCCTGGATTGATGACATACTTTGGAAGTCAATATTTCACCATTAGCGATACCTGTTACTGCAGGTAAAGTCATCTACCCTATCAGACTCAAATGACGGGAAATTAGAAACGCAGCTTGTATCAATAAAATTTCCAGACTCGGCTTTTCACATGACAGGTCAAACTTTCCCCCATCTCTCTCCCGCTCGCTCGCTCGCTCGCTCGCCCCGTCTCCGTGTCCTGCGAATAACAAGAGATGGAAACAACTGCGTGGAAAGGTGAAGGTCTGGAAACTCACTTTTTGCGATCTTCCTCCCTCAGATTTTTCCACCTCTCGTGAACAGCGGCGCTGATATCCTGCAGGCCGGCTGCGGGTTTCTCCCTCAGGACGTCGGCCCTGGCCTCCTTCTCGAACAGAGCGGCGGGGGACAGAGGTGCCCTCATGGCCCGGCTGCTGATCAGGTCATAAGCCGTCAGCGTAGCGCGTTTCTCCGTTATGGCGTTCAGCGTCTTTTTGTCGGGGCTGCTCAGAGCCTGGTCTGGAGCAGAGACGTTGGTCTGTGGTGGTTGGTGGATACTGACGGGCTGAAGGGGCCTTCCTGAGACGGGGTCAGTCAAAGCTGTGCCACGGCTCCAGTCCTCAGCTGAGAACTGGCCTCTGCACTCGTCTGTGGAGGCGTTGTCCTCCAGCATCTCAGGTAGCTTGTTTATTACGTTTGTTTCTGCAGACAGAAGGTCGTTTTGGTCGTGGAGGGACGCGTTAGACTCAGAACCAGCTGGCATCTGGTTAACGATCCAGTCCTCTGCTAGAGAGGATGACGAGCTGCCGTTTGAGGTCTGGCTGTCCGGTGGAGCGTCAGCCCTTACTGCTGCATCAGCGTCACCAAAGAGGTCTGTGGGGGCGAGGCTGGCCTCCTCCTCGGGCCACGCCGCTTCAGAGGGTACGCACGATGTCTCGGAGCTGAGCGGCCTCAGAGCTGGAGGGTCATCAGTAGGCCGAAAGCCATACAAGGACACCAGAAATGCCTCCAGGGCGATAAGCACGGCCTCCTAACGGACAAAAACATCACATCTGGCAGGCTCGGATTGGTTTATTTGATCACTGCATCGAAAGCTGGGCCTTTACAACCAACCTTGTCGTGAAGAAGAACCTGGGTCTTGTCCGGGGTCAGGTTGACATCGACCGAGGATGGAGACACGGTGAGGCTGAGCATAAGGACGGGATAACGGCTTCGGGATCCATCATCCGGATACTGTGCAGTGTAGTGCTGCCGCAACAGCTGAAAAGGGAAAAAAAAGAAATACATGTTAGTGCTGCTGAATAAGAATTTCATTTGATTTAGCGTCCATTTCCTACCTTCATGATGTCTTTGTGGTGGACGGGTCTGTTGTTGACGAATATAAATGTTTTGTCAGGGTTTGAGGAGCTTGTAGAGGAGTAGTCTGCTCCCGGCTTTGGAAAAAAGCCTTCTAAAAAAATCTGAAGAGAATAGAAATGTATACCAATAAATAAAAGCACAGCAATAACAGTTAACTTTGTTTTTTCTTTTCTTTTCTGCAGCTGTGTTCAGGAGAAAGTGACTTAGCTACTCGCAGGATAAGCTCGGGACAATTGCTAGTGGACATCGTTATGGCAAAAATGCTAAGTGTGACAGACATTAGTTAGAGTTGACAGATGTTGACCAGCTGTGACGAAAAGTTTGTTATGGCAGACATTAGTTGAATGTGTCAGTGCAGATCACAGCTGCAGAGCTGGGCTGAAAGCCACCAATTCATGTTGCTCGGGCAGTAGCTCTCCTCCTTTACATCTGATTCTCTTCAGTGAATTCATCCCATTCTAAATTCACTTTACATTTAGCAACTTTTAAAGAAGATGGCAGCCTTTTAATGTGTGTGTTGCCCACGCTTCGTTTGCTTTCCTGGAGATTTCATGTCATTTTTTTCCCCCCCAGAATAAATCCAGCAGAGGACTTTAAGTATTTGAGAGGAAAAAAAGTGAATCCCATAAATATTGGCAGTTATATAAGGAAACAGCAGCGTCAAACTTTTCACTGTAAATTTTAAAACAATGCATAAAGACAGTTTCTTGGCACATCTGCATGCAAGCTTCAGCAGAAACCTTCAGCATTTACATATATTTCTTTTGTAATTTGGATCATTTTTGCTGACCTCTACCCAGAATTCCTTTCACAGGGAGCACGCACGAGCAAAAGTTGATGACTTGACATAAAATAAGTGTCCTTCTCAACGGAGGCTAGTAAGAAATTATGAAAAGCCATTAATCCTTTGCAGATTGCAAGAGAAACAGCTGTGCTTATTTTCCCCTCACAGGGTCCAAGGCTCATTACCACAAGCAATGCACGCAAATAAAGTTAATAAATGAACCGTGGGTTCAGGTCGCGGCACATATGCTTCTCTGTATTTCTGCTCATTAGGGTCACTTTATGGGAGCACAAACGGCCCCAAAGGGCCGCAGCTATTTGTAGTTCTGGTACCAAAAGCGAGCGTCACATTTGGTTGTGCAGAGGAACAGCTCTCACACCGCTCCCTGAGTGAGGCCCCGTGAAATTGTCAACCTGGCTCCCTTGATCACTCAGCTTCAGCCTTCAGGACCAAGTTCTTTTTCATTACTACAGGAAGTCAGAGGGAAGAGGTGAAAGGTTGTCCTCATAAGTGGGCAGCAGCAAAATAACAACAACAAAGAGGAAAAATGAGAGAGAAACAGGGTGAAAAGGGCTGCTCCATATCTGTCAGAGTAGATTAGTTGGTGCCTGGCAGCAGGTACGAGCCACATGACACCTACCGTGACCAAGCAGAAAGTTGCTGCTCAACAGTAATTCAATTACGAGCAGTACCACAAAGCTTAGCTAACAAAAAACACTCAGTCTTCATCAGGAAATAACTCAAGAGAAAAGGGCAAGAGAATAGTTGGCCGGGCACCAGCTGACCACATTTGCTGGCTTCAGCCCAGGCGTCCATGATGAGGTTATTAGCTCACGGTCAAGTACAACGTGCAGGATCTGCTGTTCAAAAACCACTCATCGCAGGTATTTGATGCAAGAAAAAGTAAGTCAGAGAGAGATTCAGGGTAAAACTAAACAGATTTGTAAATGAGCTGCCAAGTCCTGTTTAATCAGCCAAAACCTTTTACATCGAGTTCCGCCCATCACACTGGCAGAGACCTCCTCGCAGGGCGTTAGCACCGGGAAATCAACAACCAACCTTTGAATGCTGAAGCAACTGCTGCACCTCCCGGGACACACTTGCTTCAACGTAATAACAATGTAAATAATAAATCAACTACTGATTGATACTCTGATCGGTGCATCTCTCTCATTTACACTGGGCTCCTGAACTGGGATGAATTTGGTCTAAAAATCAGATTCATTAAAGGTTATTTTTAAAGAAGACCTTCGACAGCACAAATGACTGATGAAGATAAAAATGTGTGTGTGTGTGTGGGGGGGGGGGTTGTGATGGTGTGATGATCACTGACAGATGGGAGCAAACTTCTTCAAACTGGAATGTAATCAAGGAAATGCTGCTCAAGCCAAGGACAAAATTCAGTGGATTAATGACCCTCGGTGTGATGTCTGACTCTCTCCTCTTACACATTCTACAGCATATATGGCCTCCTGTTGGTTCAGGCTCAAAGTATCGTGTTTAAGACAAATGGGTCTGAGTGGCTGGACCCACTGGTACCATAGTAACAGTGGGCTTAAACTGGGATTTACATAGAACTGTTCTGTGACTCTCTCACCTATTTCCCCCCTGAAACTAACCTCTGGTTGCTCCTGGCGATGGTGGCAAGGGAGCAAGTTGACAACGACACCGGGCCCCAACGTGGCAACGAGAGCGCTCCTGTGATCGGGGACTTTGGCCTTCTGCCACAACACCACCTGCAACAGAGTGACACCAACAGTCCATCTCCAACAGTGTTCATCTTCAAACTCTGCTTGGATTTGGTTTATTGGGAATTTATTAGGAAAAGATATTCATATTTAGAAGTGTCGGGGGTATTAACCTAAAGAAAACTAGAATAGATTTAGAGTGCTTTAAATGGAAACAGTGTGAGAGAAATCTACACAAGAATATAAAATGTCAAAAGGTCCATACACCAAAATTGCAAATTAATTATTTAAAAATGTAAGAAGAAAGAAGTTTAACGTATTTGGAAGTTTAGCAACAGGTAGTTTTCTTCATCTGTGAGCATCAGCAGAGCGAATTTAAACCAACGGCCTCTCGCTTGCCCACTGGTGGCCGGATGTATTAATAACACCCATTTGCACTTTGTTTAGGCACAGCTCAAGAGGGGAAACTACAAGATGTCTTTTTTTTGTTAAAGCTATTTTCGGTTTCATTTACCAATGTTGTTGTTACTTAGGTGAAAATGAGCTGAGGATTGGTACAGCAGCTATCAAACCCTAGCAGAATCTGGCTGCACAACAACAACAACATGGGCTGATTCTGTGGGCACTGTGGCTCATTTTTGTATCACATTTGGACTAAAACTAAAGAGTTAGCTATTATCAAATACTCTCATAGGTAAAGCATTGTAAAAATTGCATTAAAAAAAGTTTCACCTTTTGGCAACAAACTGTGGTCAAGTATTTTCCTTTAGGCTAAATAATTTTACCATCATTTCAGATGAGAAAATACTAGAGAAGCTTATATAAAATATGCCTACAACTGCCAGTGGTCTTGTAGATTGTATCCACAGGGGAATATGTGTCGTGGGTGTTGATTTCCAAAAGCATGTGCTCTGTTGCAAGGCATGCCTCAGCTATTAAATACAAATTCTGGCACATGTAAACGGATCACTCCTGTAAACAGTTCCTGAAGAAGCCGTGAAACACGACACACGCGGAAAAGCAGCGTTGGAGATAAAGGATAGGGGCAACTGAGCGCTGATTGTGCAAAATGGGCTCGTCACCCTCCCGACAACCTGGATTTCTATGAAAGTTATACGGCGCTCGTGTGACCCCTCGCTGACCCGCCACCACCTATACACTTCTGTGTACAAACTGCTGGGGCCTGAAACTGAATCTCAGGTTAAGTCTGCAGCTGTGTTCTGCAAGTTACTCATGCGTCATAATCAGCCAAATCAGAGTTCACGAGCGGCCATATTTGTGTTTGACAGCTACACTGAGCTGTGGTGGGAAGGAGCAAATTGACTAACTGTCTAACTATTATATGGAATTCTACAGCTGGTTAAAAAAAGAAAAAAACTATTCTGCATTAGTAAGTACTCTTGTTTTGTTTATATGGGAAACAAGCTTATTGCCATAATATACGCTCTTAATTTATGGCCATTTGTATTTATTTTACAGTTTCTGAATAACTATGACCATAAGTTTGCTCTCTATTGCAAACAAGCATCAACTATTTTTATTCAGCTTATGTAAGTTTTCTTAAGAGGACAAATCTGGGTTCTGCTGTTCTTCATTAAGGCTTTGCTGCTTCTTCCAGTTCAGATGACGTTGTCTGAGCCAGACAAATCAAAGCTTTGCAGAAATCTGGGTGAAGCTGAGCAGAGCGGGCAATAAATCACTTTCAAAAAAGGACAAGAATAGTCATTTCTAACTGAATATATATATATATAATAATAATCTGTTGTTGCAATTGAGGCATTTTAAATGAGAGCAGGTGAGAAATCGACAATAAATATACCGGCTGTGACAGTTAACCACATAGAAGTGGCTGCATTAAACACTCCAAACTTAATTGGGCCTCTGATTTAAATCCAAAGCTTAATTCTGCTGCATTCATGAACACATGTAGCTCCTTTTTTTTTTTAAAAAAAAAGAAGACTTAAACCATCATACTTACAGCTTCTGTCAGAAGCTGGCAGGTTGATGATTGATATTTGGCATTGTCAATATAATGTGTTTATTGGTTGAGTTTTACTCCTTGTTGCTGTTAGTCAGCATGTTGGATGTATTGATTGATCGAATGCCAAACAAATGACTAAACCTGCTTCAGATCAGTGTATCTGTTGTCATGTAAACAACATACTTCTCAATTAAGAAAGTCCCATTTAAAAAAAAAATCAATAACTACTTGACATCTCAAAATCTAAAAGTTTGAACATATGTCACACAATATAGAAAACTCTTTCAGAAGATTTATATGTGTAATTTGAGGCGTTATTTTTCACGTGTCAGTGAAGACGCTGTGAGGCAGGCAGCAGCTATTTAAAGACAAACGGCGACACCTGGTGGTGGAGGCGTGAACCACAGCCTGAATCATATACGTTTGTGCCAAGAAAGAGACGTTACTAACTTTGTTGTGAACCAAAGTGAGCCTCAGTTCAGGCTTGATAATGGCGTAAGCCAACAGCAGGTCCTGCACTTTCTTCAGTTCCTCTTTGCATTTCTTGGTAGAAGAATAGTATTGTCGTCTCACTGGGAGATTCTTGAAAAGCTTCAGCACGCTCACAGTTGTTCCTGTAAGACAGAGAGCAGTGGTGTCACCTGATACTGAGGACACACTTATTTTTACCACAACAAAGTGATGTTGAAGTGATTATAAGGCATACCTGAGATATTTCTGCATTTAATTCTTCTCTATGGGTTTTATTCAAATTTCAGAGATTAGAACTAAATTTGTAAATATTATTGACCGATCAAAAAAGATCATTTTACCCACAGCTACAAGTCAATGTCCATGTCAATGTATAAACTTGATATCTGTTTGTACTTACTGTACTGTATGATTTAATTTAAGCCCTTCTCGTAGAGTCTACATGTATGTTTTTCTTGCGTTAGAGAACCACCCAAAGTCTCTACGACAGATTTTTAAAGCTCACCTTGACCTAAGTGAGATGGCTTCTTTGAAACAATCCCTCCTGTGAAATTAAGTGTGTACTGAGTGCTGACGTCGTCCTCCTCTGTCTTCGTGATGACTGTCACCTGAACACAAAACCAAGAACAATTTCCAGGTTTTGCACGTGCACATCCTACAGAACTGAAGAAGCCTTCTGGATAGAAGGAGAAACGTCTTCAAAGAGAAGAAATCCAGTCCGGTTGACAAAGAGAACTACCTTGGATAACTATGACCTGGATGATTGAGAATCTACACAGACATCCTGCAGATCAGGCTTTACAACTGTCACCTCAGCCACGGCACAGACCGAACCCAGGGCCTCTCCTCGGAAGCCGTACGTCTCCAGATGCTCCAGATCATCGTGGGTGCAGATCTTTGACGTGAAATGCCTGACGGCCATCACGGGGGTGTCCGCAGCTTTGATTCCATGACCGTTATCACGGACCTCTATTCGCTCCAGACCATAGTTCTCCTGCAGACGATAAAAATTCAATCCACACTGTAAACCGTCCATATCTTCATATGATTTACTTACTTTCTTCCTATTCTTAGTTTCTAAGTTCCTTTCATTTCCTATTGTTAAACTAAATATTTATTCATTTAAATACTGTACCAGCTTGACGTCAATGCTGGTGGCCCCAGCATCCAGGGAATTTTCCAACAGCTCTTTGACAACATTAACCACAGACGTGATGACCTGGGAGCTGGACAGAAGCCGCACCGTGTCTGGAGGCAGCTGCTTCATAGTGTTAACTGTGGACGAAAGCTGGGTTTAGATCTCACAGAACTAACAAATGGATGTCTAAGGTTTCAGTGGCCAAATGGCCAAATGAAACTGGAGTAAATGAATATTACAAACTAAATAGGGAAAAAACACCTCCACCAAGCATGCCATTTCCCCACATATTGTGACTGACATCCATAGAATAGAATAGTATATTGTGTGTGTACCGGTACGTGTGTGTGTGTGTGTGTATACATGCAGTAGTGAGTAGTATTAATGCAAAGATACATATCATAGGTTGCATTGCTTTATGATCAGAAGAATCAAAACAAAAGAAAATTAACTAACATTTAGGTAATTAATGGCTAATTGAAAATACAAAGGTAAATAAAACTTGAAAATAACAAAATTTGTTTGGCGACATTCTTAGTTTAATCGTCAACTTAATGCACTCCGTGCATGCAAAACATTATCTCCGACAATGTCCTGACAACAAAATGCGATGTCTTTAGCTCAGAAATAAGACCCAAATACTAACGGAATTACAAAATCTAATTGAAACTAACTGCTATAAATAAGGCAAATGATGTGATTACGAACCTGAACGGTACTCAGTTATAGACGATATTTAATAAACAACAGACACGAGCCAAAAAGCCGGAAATGTTCTGTTTCCCGCCCCCTTTGGAACTCGTTGATTGGTTAGATCGGCGGCGACCATGGAAGCCATTACTGTAATCCCTGAATTTGTACTAAACGGAGAAAATTCAATGTTATCCAATTTTCACCTATTCTATGTTATGCTAAAAACAGCTCTTACAAAGCTATACTTAAACTCTGTTGAACAAATATATTGCCAATTGTACAAAGCACGCGGGTTACTGCCACGCACTGCCGCCTGACAGACAAATCTTAGGGTAAATAAATACCCACTCTGACCTGACATGTCTACTTCCGCCGGGGTCGGATTGCGTCGTCTGCGGCTGCGCTCTTTACCTGCTGCTCGTATCAACAAGGAGATACACCATTTCTGTCCACAGCAGATTGTTTCTAGAAAAACCTCCACTGCTCGCTGCAACCTGTAAGTATGTAGCGGCGACAGGGTTCCTACCGCCTGAAGCCACTGTGGTGTTTTAACTCTGGCTAATTTTAAGGTGTGACAAAGAGAAACTTGGTTTAGAGACCCGGGGGGTCGATATAGGTTACGTGCTGGAAACGAGAGAAAAACGTTTATGAAACCAGATGACTACAAACCTGCCTAAACAAGGAAGGGCATGATTACCGCATTTGCATGTCATTATATTACATCATCGTTTTCATGCCACGGGATGATGCGATTAAAGGGTTTTATCCATTATTTCTGGCGTAGGCAACCAGTAAATAGACTAAGCCTTTGGTTTTGTTTTGAGCTGTGAAACACGCATTGCTTGCGTGCAGCAATTATTATGGATTAATTCCTCTTTCTGCCTTCATTCCTTTATTCAGAAGTGCTGAATTTCATGCGTAACGTTATGAAGTTTGACTAAACCGAGGACACGTGTCTCAAAGATAATAAATTGTGGAAGGGGCATCTAATTGACCAAATATTAATGTCTATAAAATGTTATTGTTCGAAGCAAGGTGGTCTGCTCATGCAAGTGAGTGCTTGTCATACTTTTGCAGAGATGCAATGTGGTTTGATGTAAAAAGTATAGATATTATTGCACTCACTTCTTTGTCCTTAATCCATTACTGAAGCAGTAAGCATGTCAGGATAAGGTTCACAGGATTACACAATGATTTTCTATTATCTGACTGACTCGCAGTCAGGTCAAAGTGCTTTACTGACCCTGTTGTGGCCTCATTTAGGTACTTACGAACACAATGTAGAGGAATAATGCAGCATTTAAAGATAATTTACGAACTTCTGTCATACCAAACCCTTAATCATGAACATTGTCATTAACTACTTTTATTTACAGACATGAAAGCATATATGGGAGGGAAGAAAGTTGATTTGGAGTGACTGAATAAGGTTTATTTTAAAGAGACTTTTGCTAAAAAGACAGCTTGTTCAACATGTGTTTTTCTTCCTTCAGACCAGAATGAACGTGGGGGTGGCACACAGTGAGGTGAACCCAAACACCCGGGTCATGAACAGTCGAGGCATCTGGCTGACCTACGCGCTTGGTGTCGGAATACTTCACATCGTGCTCTTGAGCATACCCTTCTTCAGTGTGCCAGTGGTTTGGACGCTGACCAATGTCATACACAACTTTGTAAGTTGCCTTCTCCCACTGTCACTGACAGGTCATTCAGGTTGTCAGACGTAAAGTGTTCTAAGTGCATTTTCAGATAAGCCGTGAATGTGAGATAGATGGACCGGTATTTGCCTGTGCTTGTTTTAGCTATGCTCCATTTTTAGGGTGTAGAATGTCTGACCGCCAGTGCCCCAACGTTTGCATGCCTCTGTAACTCCAGCTGTGTCGTGTACACCGATACTTTTTCCCTCAGTCAAAGCGGATATTTGAACTGCAGCCAGACTTAAAAGCTTGTTGAGGAATACTTTGGCTATGGGGAAGTGTTAAATAATATTTCAGTTTCTATCAGGATGTATGAAACGCCCCTTGATAAAGCTGAGTGAGACAGGAGGCCCCTGCCTGATGCCTGTTTGTGTCTGCAGGGAATGTATGTCTTTATGCATGCAGTCAAGGGCACTCCCTTTGAGACCCCCGACCAAGGAAAAGCCAGACTCCTCACACACTGGGAACAGCTGGACTACGGCGTGCAGTTCACCTCATCTAGGAAATTTTTTACCATCTCCCCCATCATCCTGTACGTATGTTTCACAGTTTAGTCAACTCAGTCTCACTCTGACCAACTCTAAAACAAAGAGCACAAAATGATGAATTAGTGACATTTTAATGAATGTGTCAAGGCTCTTAAAAGCAAAATCGCTTTATTTAAATGAAAAGTAAGCGAGATGAATATGATTATAAAATACATTTTGTTATAATTCCTGATTTAATAGCATAAAAAAATAAAATGAGTCTGTTTATTTTAATCCTCTTAGGGAGACAGTTGATGATACTGTGTGGAATTCTGTGGTTTAGTCTTAATCGATCCTGTCTGTTCCACTCCGCAGATACTTCCTGGCCAGCTTCTACACAAAGTACAACACAACACACTTTCTCATAAACACTGCCTCACTTCTGAGCGTCCTCATTCCAAAACTGCCACAGCTACATGGAGTTAGACTCTTTGGCATCAACAAGTATTAACTTCATGCCCGGTTTCTCCAGCAGAAGTTGAATTCCTGCATAGCCTGTTTCACCAAGTCATCTGATTTGTGTAAACGTCAGTCATGTTTAGATACATGAGGTTTAAGATTTCATGTTGAAAGAAAAGAGTAGATGACAGGAGGCCATATGCATTACTAACTTATGTGAATATTTATGTTTTAACCCTGCACACAGCTGGGCTGGCCCAGGTGTTTGCTGGGCTATTGGTTGAGTTTATTTCTGTCAACGCAATTGAGAGTTTGAATTCATTTTTGGCCACAAATGTTCTAAATGTATGTTTCCTGACGTGTTTACTCAGAGTGAGACAGGTAAAATATCATTTAGTAGTACCTTCATTTTTAATCGGTGTCGCACTACTTCATGCTGAGTGAACTGCATGATTTTTCATTTGAAAGTCTACTAATACATGAAGACCTTTAGTACTATTTTGTAGATGTTGTCCGGCATGAATAAATGAGACGTTTGTGTGGTTAAATGCTTAATGAGGGAGGTTTACAGCAACGCTAATAAAGGACTCTTTTGCCATCATCAAATCAGGTGGTCATGCTTTGTTTGACCATCGCTCACAGTCATCTGAGAATACTTTTTCTGACACTCAATTGACCGTTTGTCCTCGCTCTGTCCTATCTCATGATCATTTACCTTCAGCTAAAAGCTTTCAGAAAGGAGGAAATGGAAAATATATTAAAAACAAATGCACAACTGATCTGACGCTCAAAATCAAACAGGTGTCAGTAATTTCTGTACTATTCCTAGCCTAGTTGTAATTTATAAACTTTATTGTAAATAAAAGCTCCTATTCCCTCAGGAACACAATTTAAAATTTTAAACCTGTGAATTTTCATTTTAAATATTGTCATTTTTTCAGTTCCTCACACTGCCTGCCTAGAACTCCTTTATAAACCTCAAAGCGATGGTTTAAATCCTTCTGTGAATGCAGTTTATATTTGGTACCAAAAGCCCCGTCAGCTGAGCCTGTTCCGTAAAAGATCCGGCCTATCCTAGAGTGAACCAGGGCCATGGCGCACATGAGGCAAGGTTCTCTGGTCACATACAGGTCATACCCGGTGCAGATGTACGGCTGAGCTGTCACATCAGAGTCCGGTGGTGTGAAGCTGCAAGACGGGTATCTGTCGAAACGGTAGCAGCCGCCTCCCTGGCTGCGAGCCACCAGATCAATACAGACCATCGCTGCGTGATGTAGGGGGTGGTCCGCTCTGCAATCGTGGCCCACCGCTACGACGGTCTCTGTGGATGGGTCAACCATCGCCGCACCAACTGCCTCCATTCCCAGTTCTTTCCCCGCTTCAGCTGCAGCCACAGCGGACATCATGTATGACTGCATCCTGGCCTTCTGCTCTGGGCTGAAGAGCTCCCCTTTCAAAGCTAAAGTTACCTGTTTGTCCTCGTGGAAAGAGGTCGGCCACTGTTTGCTCACCAGCTCAAACTGGGGTCGGGTCAAAGGTGCACGAGCCGGGACGTTAACCACAAACGGCTGGCCCAACCCCTCAGAACTGACGGCACTGGAAAGCAGCGAGTCTATGCTGACCGGCGCCTCAGTGTTTGGAGCATCGTGAACAAGGCACAGCAGGACCTCCAGAGAGTGAGGGCTGGCTTTGTCCTTAACGGCACGCACCCGCTTCAAGTGCTCAAGGCCATTCAAGGGGTGGATGCTACCGAGCTCCCGGACTAAGCGCGATGTCTCCTTTTTGTCAACGATGGGTGCGGCGAATGCCTCGATCATCTCGATGTCTTGAGACTCTTCATCCGACAGCACAGGATAAGCAACCCAGGAGTCCTCCGTGACGCACATTGGGCCCTTCCAGCGTTTCGGCTGTGGCTCCATCAATCCAATGTGCTCCTGTGAGATATACATTTCATAAGTCATGGTGCTAAAAATTAGCCACTGCCAGTGTCACAGAACTGTAAGGGCAGAGCCCACCCCGATAAAACCAAACAAACCAGACGGGGTTTTCATGAGATTGAGGATTGAAGCCCTCCCTGTAAACGGCTTTCTCACAAAAAGCTCCACCTGATGGCCGACAAGGGCTGAAAAGTGTTTTTTGAAGATCCAGCCTCATAGTTTTGATCCATCATGCTAACATAAAAAGCTGTAAAGGCAGGAATGATCCACAATATCTGTCATATTTTATGGTGTTACACACACTACACAAGTCAACTATTGTTCTCACAATTGAGGAAATGCGTATTTTCTCAGTACTTACCGGTTTATCAATTCATAAAAAAATCTATTAAAATGACAGCACCATGGCAGGTTGAGATTTCAAATGTGTAAATCATCACTGCTGAACACACTCACAAATCTATCGAAAAAGCTAAAGTACATGATTAAGCATGGAAATCAAATATTTGCTTAGAATCTGAAGCTACTTTTATCCCCTATCAGGTTGACAGTTAAATGCTGCATTTGAAAAAAAAATCCATCCAAACATAGTCACAACAATTTTGTTGATTGGTTTTATGTATGTTAGTACTGAGTGCAACACAGTTTGGAATAAGGCCTAAAGAAAGTTACATTTGGAAAATCAGAATGCATGTCTTGTCTTCATTTCCTCCCCAATAACAGCTTGGCCTTCATGACATTGGGCACGTGTCGTATGGTCAGTGATATGCGGGTGGACCTGGTCAGGATTTCTCCAGGTTGAGTCCCAGCAGCTAAAAGGTTCACCGCCTTCTCGGTCAGAGTATCCTGGTCGCAGGGCCGGATGCCGTGGAGGAGCCTCTGGTACATGTCATCCTGCAGGATGAGAAGACTGCGAGGCTTGACCAACAAGGAGAAGAGGAAGCGGTTCTCCTCCGTCTGTGGCGCATCGCCTTGCATGCTTCCGACAGGTGTGTAGAAATCGAGGAGCGTATGAGACCCCAAGCTGATTGTGGTGATGGTGGGGTAGTACAGAGGACCGTCTTCATGAGGCATGATCCCCTCTCCTGGTTTATACTCATTTACCAGAATGTGATTGGCAGTTTTTCCACCAAAAGCACCCAAAGAGGAAATCTTCTCGCAGTATTTCTGGAGCCAGTCGGGTATCTTTTCTGCCAGCATACCTTTGGGATGTGGCAACCCTCCCCAGTTCTGAAGCCTTCTGCCTGACAGTTGAGTCCATTTAGGCTTTGGAGACTTGTACACCTGCTGTTGAAGGTAGGTCTCCTCCTGTTCCGATATGAAATCTGGAATGTAGTACACTGTTGGTGGGGCATCGTTTATGACAAACTGCTTCAGTTCCTCCAAAATACAAGATGGATGTTCCATGACTCCTTTAGAAAAGTCAACATAAAATACCTGTTAAAGATCCGAACGAGTTTGTTCTGTTTGTCTTCTTTTTCCTTAATCTCATTGGATAATAATGCTGGTTAATCTCGCAACAGGAGTTCAAACCGTTCAGAAGGTAACAAGTTTGAGATCACCTATCTCGTAAAAAAAAAAAAAGCAATAACGGAAGTGACTTGTCAAGAGCAAAGATCACTCTATTGTCTCTTGACGAAGAATAAAATACGTTATTTTTTGTGTTGCATAACAAATGCATAATTAACTTGATATACAGCGATTTGTCCCGTAGATATTTTAGAACTATACCCAAATAAATCTATACTATAACAAAATAAACAAAATTCGCTAAAATTATAGAACACTTCGACAACAAAGGTTAAAAACACAATGAATAGAATGTTTTACCTCATTCGACATCAACACGTTGATGAAAATACTGCTTTAGCAAAGAAACCAGTTATTCTCGCTACTCCATGCATTCAATCGCGTGCAACAAACAAAATAGACCCCGGAAACTTAGCATCAAACATTTGTTCCCTGGTATGACTGTTAAAGTCTTTCCCCATAAATATTAAAGTCTAATCCTTAATAGATGGGGGGAAATTCTATCAGGAAAATATGTATTTGACTTGATTTTTTAAAAATTTCTTAAAGTGAAAAAGACGATATTTAACTATGCCCGACGATCGGAAATATTTGCACGTGACACTTCATCCGGAAGTCCACGAGTAAAAACTGATGTCTCCTTTTGGATAGGTTATTTTACGTTTTTAGTAGTTTGTGCTGTCAACAGACGTAATGTTGCCACTTTTTGATTCACTATTTTATTCTTTAAAGTAGGACAATAAATAGCAAGTAATGCAAGGTTAAATTTTGTTATTAAATTACTTTAACTCGCATTCCTCCTTAAAAATGTTTTCCTCAAAAGTAAATACTCTACATTTGAGACATAGTTTTTGGTGCTCGGCATCGTTTGGAAAAGCAACATTGTCCAGGCTCGTTTTGGGAATCGAGACAAGTTGTGACGAAACTGGTGCTGCTGTCCTGGATGAAACGGGGGAAATTTTGGGGGAGTCTCTTCACTCACAGAAACACGTACATTTGAGGTGGGTTACGGAGTTGTGGCGTTTAGATCAAGGAAGATCTTGGTTGTTAAATAAGTGGAATGAAGAACAAATACAGTTCTAATCTAATTTTAGGTGACTTGAAATTTTAAAACAAAAATGTGTGCAAAGTTGTGCATTATATTTAAAACAAACAAAAATGTGCTTTTTGCTCATCCCATAAAATAATAGCTGTGTATTATATTTTGTTTGGAATAATTTAGAAGTGGCGGCATCATCCCCACCATCGCACAGCAGCTCCACCGAGACAATATCGAACGTGTAGTCCAGGAGGCCTTGGAGAGGAGCAAGGTGGACCCGAGGGAACTGTCAGCTGTTGCTACTACTGTGAAGCCAGGTTTGGCCCTGAGCCTGGGTGTTGGCCTTGACTTCAGCAAGAGGTTTGTGAGGCAGTACAGTACACCCTTCATCCCCATCCACCACATGGAAGCCCACGCCCTGACTGTCAGGATGCTCCAGCATGTTCCATTCCCCTTCCTTGTGCTGCTTGTATCTGGAGGCCATTCTCTTCTCGCAGTTGCCCGAGGAGTCGATGACTTTTTGCTTTTGGGTCACAGTCTGGATGAAGCTCCAGGGGACACGCTGGATAAAGTAAAATCTTAGCACTAACACCTGCGACTGCTGTCAAATATGTGATTATAGCGAAATGACTATTGTGTTTCCTGTTAGATCGCCAGACGTTTATCGCTCATCACTCACCCCCGTTGTTCGACTCTGAGTGGAGGCCAGGCCATTGAGCTTCTCGCCAAGGATGGCGACAGAAAAAAGTTCCATTTCACAACACCTATGGGACAAACAAATGACTGCTGCTTTTCTTTTGCTGGGTTACGGAGTCAAGTTACAAACATGATTCAAAAACAAGAAAGAGAGGAAGGTACAGTCACACATGCAACACAAACCGAGCATAAGACTCCTTAACTGGTAAAAAATCATTCTTGTTCCCATAGGCGTTGAAAAGGGAACACTTTTATCATGCGTTAGCGACATTGCAGCAGCCGCGCAGCACACGGTAGCGTCTCATCTTGCAAAGCGTACTCTTCGTGCCATTTTGTTCTGCAAGGAAAAAGGCCTGCTGCCACCGAGCCGTCCCCCTTTGGTGAGTGTCTGCTGGGACAGGCTCCAGACCACCTACAACCCCACTTATGTGTAATGAATGGATGGATGAAATGCTTAGAAATGAGTTTTATTATTTACCACGGTGCCAGAAGTTCATATTAAAAAGCTAAAATCTAAGTCTTTAGCCTTTCAAGGTTTAAAAAATAGGTTAATCCGGAGGCTAGTGTCAACAACGGTTTAATCTTTTTTTACTCCTGTTCTAAAGGTGATGTCCGGAGGTGTGGCAAGCAATCTTTACATCCGGAAGGCTTTAATGGCCGTTGCTGAGACGACGGGACTGCAGCTGATCTGTCCTCCAGCCAGTTTCTGCACTGACAATGGAGTCATGATTGCCTGGTGTGCATTTTGCATTCTGACATTTAATTTAGGCAGTTGCTTTATTTGACCTGTTTGAAGAACAGCCCACCTGCTTTTCTTTACGAAGGAATGGTGTTGAACGCCTGAGAGAGCAGCGAGGAATCCTGCCTCCGAATGTTGATGTCAGCTATGAACCAAAGTGAGTTAGCTCTGAAGCCTATTGGTTAAAATCCAAGCCTAATCCAACATTTTGCTGTTTTCAGGGCACCTCTGGGCATTGACATGACAGCAGAGGTGAAGGCAGCAGCCATCAGGCTGCCGCCACTCAAGATGATCGGCTGATCACGCTTTTGTTAAAATCTTATTAACTGTATATATACAGTACTGTACTTATATTGTGTGTATGTATATACACTTGTGTTATACTGTATATGTACAATAAAATTGTATTTATTGATAAAATGTATTTATTAACTCTAGTTAATGAAGTAATTAGCTTAAGATGATTCATATTAACTAAGCCTTTAACAGCATTGGGCGGATCTGTCTTTATTTTTTGAATAAATAGCGCCAACTAGTGGTTACGTTGTGTAAGAACAAACGTCACAAGGACCATTGCGACAGAAGCGACGCAGTTTGTGAAGCACATTGTGAAAAATACAATCAGAATAAAATCGCAATGTCACCACAAATATTTATTTTGTTTCAAACAGAAAAAGATCGATCACATACACTGACGGTGACATAAAGGTGAACAGAACACGTAGAGCAAAATGAACTGTATGAAGCATCCGTGCACTTTTTAACTCCTTGGTGCTGGGCATCCTGGAGGAAGATAAATTTGTGCCATCTCATCTTCAGTTTGCTCACCTTGAACACTGGGACTGGCAGAAAAATACACTTCCAGATTCCACAACATTGCGCAACATTCTGGTTGATGTAATTTCTCTAAACTGAATCAAAGTGGTAAACAAAAATGCTCAGTGGTATTTGCAGAAGAGTCAAAGTTCTTCGGATGTGATCTTTCCCTGGAAATGCCGCTTCGCTCCTCACATCACACCATTTCAAATGATAACAAAAACTATTCAAAAACACTGTGTAGAACTGTGTAGAATTAAACAGGTTAAAACATGCATTAAACAAAACATAACCAAACATTTGTTTGGTATTAAATTATTTAGGTGGGGTCATTGAAGTAGGCTGAATGAACTGCAGAAATAAAACCCAGAAAATTCATTAAATACAAACGCCCAAAGCATATAAATGTAATAAAATCAACAGCAACACTTTCATTGAAGACAATACAGTGTGAAAGGCTTAAGATCTAAAGTAATGCTTTCATTAACTGCATGAACAAGTAATATGATTCAATGCACTTATACAAATGCATTAAATCATTTAGGACATAATCATGAGTCATTATCATGAACTAAACAGCTGATTGGTGGGATTGATATTTAAATTTAAATCCGTATTTATTATCAATTTATTACTAAGGCACCTCGCTGTACTTATGATGGAATATTTGGGATGCTTTAAAAATAATATTGTATTTGCATTATGTTGTTTTTATTCCGTGCATGATAAAATGTGTATCTGAGTTTTGCTGAAATGAATTCTGACTTCTAAAATTCACATTATGTTATGTGCTGCTAGTTAGTGAAAGGTTCCAGCCCTAAAGCTCATCGTGCTTATAAATATTATACTCTGTCACACTGATCTGTCCATTTTTGTCATTGTCATTCTTGCGGAATATATCCTCCACAACCTTATCAAAGAAAGTCTCCTCACGTGGCTTCCCCTCTTTTTTATACTCCACCTTCAGATATTCTTTCACCTGAAAACAAGAGTTTAGAATAACTAACCAGCACCACCTACATTTATCTGGACAAATGAGGCTCCGATACCATCAACCATAAGGGAGAGCTAGCTCGTTAGCTAGCTCGTTAGCTAGCTCGTTGCATCAGCACATGTTCAAGCCAATTATCAAACAATAACAACACAGACAAAGCAAAAAGTTGGGATCAAATTCTGATTGGTGCATAATTGTGGCTGGTGGAGTTTTATGCTTCTAATGTTTACGTGCTAAATCTCAGGCTACAGCCAAATGACAAACAGGCCTGTAAATCACTGGTACCTCATCCTTGGTGAGACTTTTGTCGTTGTCGATGTCCATGCTTCCAAAGGCCTCCATGCTGCGAGGTCCCCTGGACACAGAGAAAGCCTCCACCTCAAAGATCACCGTGGCATTGGGCGGCACCGGCTCTAATCAGGAGGAAAGAGCAGCACATGAACCACCGACTGCACTGACATCACTGTGAATTTTACACTGATGACTGAACTAACAACTAGTTCCAATCAGTTGCAATATCAATAACTCTGTTCCAATTGCCTCATGGACAACTTCTGCCTCATGGCTTAACTGTAAGAGGCAACTTATGGACGTAAATGTGTCAATGTGCAGTAGTTATCGGACCACATGAGCATCAAAGAGACACAGTTTTAATAAAAATGATGACTTCTCTCTGACACAGAGGAGTTCATCCTTCACCTCTACATGCGGCTGTTAATAAGCCTGTTAATAACCTAGTGGACACAAACACAACTTTAAGTTTCACAAAGATGAAGACAATGCTCCTCAGTTCTAAGACTTTCCCTTTATAATGGAAGGTCATGCAATTTTTGGAAAACCGGATGAAAAAATTGGCCGTTTAAAACATTTATTCAGCGAGAGTAAAACTTTTCCCTTAATTCTACCCACCAAAGAATAAGAGGATTGTAAGAAACACAACTCATGCAGAGATACAGAACACGTACAACATCTGGTCGTATCATGTGTATATTAAAGAAGTGGTGGAATATACCAGGTTAGTTAGAAGGTTGTTAGCTTAATCAGAGCAGCAGTTGAAGCAGAGACCTTTAAACTGTGTTGCATGCTGAGAGTTCATGCCACTGGCACCAAGGGTGACGCTCTGTCAGTTAAAGTGCTGTGAAAACAGGAAAGGAGAGCATAAAGGTGCATCTAACATCACATAAACAGTGTCACAAACGCTAAGTTGACCTTGCAGGTCATTTTTACACCACTGAGTTACTAAAATAATGAGAAAAACATACACATTTAAGTCGCCTGTTCCATTTTCTCACCTTTTCCTGCTTCCCCAAAGGCCAGGGCAGGTGGAATGGTTATTTTCCGCCTCTCTCCGGGGCACATATCGACCATCCCTAAGTCGAGGCCTTTGATCATTTGCCCGATGCCCAGCACGACCCACTGAGGATGCCCGGCTTTGTCTGTTCGACTAAGGCAGACAAAAATCACCACAACCTGACAATCACCTGGGTTTCTTCATGAAAATCAAGCCAGACCACATGTTGTTTATAAGGAGTTAGATACGATGTTTTCATAAAACATCATCTCCAAATGCAAGTGTAATTTGATCAGGAGGCCCTTTTTGCCTCTTCTGTGAGTGATGATGTATTGTGATTATAGTCAGGCTGGCTAATTAGCCACCAACTTCAAATCTTAGCTCAAGTCACAGTTCAGCGATAATAACTTAAGCATGTACTGCACTATTGGATTTATAGTTTAATATAATAAAATCATAGAGAACGCGGCACTTTCTACTACTGACTCACAAACCTGCAGTAGAACTGGGAACCGTCCTTGGCGAGGAACCCATCGTAATGGACGTTCATCAGATCTCCTTTTTTGCTTTTTGGGTCGCACTCAACGGGCTTGAACAGGACTTCGATCTTCACTTCACCTCCCAACTCTTCTGCCGCCGCCCAGCAGGACCAGGAGCCGGGCTGCAAAGACACAATCAGGCAGAAAGCGCAGCTTACCAGCCTCCACATCATGACGCCGCCGTGCATTCGTGGCACATCGAGGAACTGAGGAGGAGGAGGAGGAGGAGGAGGAGGAGAGGAGGAGGAGGAGGACGTGGAGAACCGCTGGCGCTCCAGCTGCTGTTGGTAGCCCGCGGAGTAGATTGATCCCTGCGCTTGGACTGTCAGGGAATTTAGTGGCGACAATGCTCCTTGACAATACTTTATTTACCACGATGAAGAGTCGAAAATGCGAGTTTTAATCGTCTGTACTCCGTCGAACTTTTAATCATCAGGCAACATAATAAAAGGTCCAAGCAGCATCGCCCTGACAGACAATGTAGAGGGATTAATCCGCAACACTGTTGCATCGATAGTTTAAAACAAATTGGATCAGAAAATCTTTTATTCGTGCTGAAGCTCCGGGACCCACCACGACCAACCTCAGTTTTGAGGGATGCAGGCTTCTATTCTGCCTGTTTGCATGATTAGGAACACGAGAGCCCGTTTTAACCTTCACAGTTGTGAAAGCATCCGGCTTGCACCTCCTCCCTCTCATCTGGTCCACGTAGCGTTTAAAATCATCACACTCTAATCATATTATATTACATAATAATAATAAAAGTAGTAGTAGTAATAGTTACGTTACTTTCGCCATGGGAAGAGGTTATGTGACAGCCGGCTTGTCTGTTACAAAAATAGCTTCAATGAAATAATCGGGAAATGTTGAAAGCAAACAGATCGTTAGATTCTGGTGATGTTTCCGTTTCCGGAACAACTTAAACTTGACTTTAAAATTTAATCTTTCAAAAATTAAGGCCAAATATACTCAATTACGTAACCTTGTATTATTGCTACCTATATAATGTGTGCATACTATACTACTGTTTAACTTTTAGTTATATTTTAAGTTGAACAGCCTCCATTTAAGGAAGACGACTCAGGTCCCCACAAGTCTGTTTTTCTTTAGCTGCGTTACAGTGTTTACAATTACGTAACATATTTGGGGGCGTGGCCCGCTTGGTGTAACCAATTAAAACAGCAGGGGGCGTGAACGCCCCCTATTTATTACCCGAGGCCGGCGCGTGTGACTCATCACAGCCTAAAGACGACTGAAGTTCTCCGGTTAAAACAGTATTTCTTTAGTAGTCTGATAGTTTTGAAATGTTACATTTCAGGTTTACGATAGTTCTGAAGGATTTGTTAAATAACACCCTCCGGCGTCCCTTGCCTGGCTCGATCCCGAAGCCCCGGTTGGCGCCGGCCCGCCACTGTTGCACCGGCATCGCCGGCTCCCGAGCTGCGTCCCCCCGGCTGAGGGTCCTCGGTGCCGCCTCGCACCGTCCGCTCCTCCGCACCGCTTCCTGCGCAGCCCCGTCTCGGCGATACTGCGTGAAAACAGAAGGTTCTGTTTACCTGGACGAGCAGCTGAAGAAAGATGGTGTCAACAGCGCAGAAGAAGCCGGCGATAAGTAGGTTTTCAGTACTTTCTGTACCGGATGAACCGATGCGGGGTTGTAAACACATTCCACCGCTTTCTCAAGCGGCGTTAAATACTGTATTGCCCCATAACATGTCCACGACATAAAAACTTTTCTCCCCAATATACACGATTATAAACGTAGCTAGCTAACATTTCAGACTCCTTCAACCTTCTCACCTTCAAACATGAAGGGAAGAACACCCGCATTTATGGGTTCTAATGTAAGATCTATAGGCACCGAGTGTAAACATAGTCTAGATTAGATTAGTCTCACATGTTAATTAGTCATTGGGTCAAATCTTTGAACAATATGCTGTTTTGGGTAACTACAGGAGAATAGCACAGGTATGAAGAACGTGAAACACCTGCAAGGAAAGAATGACGAAAGATGCTTTTAGCAACACGTTTCACATCGTTATAATAGTCAAACTCATGTCAATGTCAACTGCTAGGTTTAAAATGGGATCAAAGAATGATTTATAAAGAAATGTGTGTGATGGTGGTCATGAAGGGAGGCATTTCTACAGTTTATTTCTATTAGAACCATAAAGGTTCTTCACTGTTGGAACTTGTAAGAGAGGATAGCAAATGTGGGTCCATTCAGTTCAATTATTACCCAGCATCTGTAAGAGGGCAGACAAACTCCCATTTAACAAGACTAGACTAATATGGACCCTCCTGCTGATAAAGAATGTGAGACTCTTTACGAGCAGACTTTGGTGTTCAACAGTAGAGTAAGAAATACAAAATAAATCCAAAAAGAAAAGAGCTTAAGAGGAACTGTCCCACGGAAAAGACAGAATTATTCATCTTTCTTAGTATCTGAGATGAAGAAACAAATGTCCTATTCACGTCCTGAGGTCACAGATTTCACAATGCTGGCATTATTGGGTAAATCATCGCTATGTTTTCATTCATCAGTGGCAATAGCTTGCAGGGCCCTGAATGGACCCTTTCCAGGGTTGGGGAATTTTCTGAGCCCATCGAGCGCCACTGGAGTTTCTCCTTGAGACTTGAGGGTTTGTCTCTCTGACTGAACAGTCAGGTGGTTTTCTCCTCAGTAATGGGTGGAACATGAATGTCTTCAAGAGATTAAACCAAAATAAAATAAAAAGTGAAAGTGAAACTAAATGGACAGGATATTAATGCTCAAATAGAGCACGGACTCATAGTGAAAGTATGCCTGACATGTAAATCACATCCATTAAAAGCACCTGTCACGACACACGGGATTAAGAACATGAGACTCCTGCCAACCAGACCTGAGCGCTCAACAGCAGAGAGGAGCAAGAATCCACCGCAAAAATACCAAAATGTGAGTGAGAGTTGAGCGATTAAGAGGAACTGCCCCGCGGTCAGGGCAGAACCATTCATCCTTGGTAAAATCTGAGGTGAAGAAACAAATGTCCTCCTCACTTTCTCCTCAATTACTCAAATTTCCAAAGGCAGGAATTCTGGGTGAATCAGGCTTTGAAAAGCAGTGATAGTGTGTGAGCGGACTCCAGATTGTGTTTGTCAGTTTTCTTGATTAAATCCATAATTATGAGTAGACGGTGAGTCAGCAACACTTGCTATCCATTCTTTTTTTAACTGGAGGAGGAAAAGAGATTTTAAAGTCACCTTTGACACATTTTCTGGTATCCAGGGAACACAAAGTGTTCTGTTTTTACCAATGAGCAGCCAATCAGCGGTGAATTCATCCCACCATCTGCCCAGGAGGAAAGTAGAGTGGATTGAGTGTACAAAAATATAGATGCAAAGTGTGTGTGTGTGTGTGTGTGTGTGTGGACACCTGATCTGTCTGAACATTCGAGTTTCCCACTGTCAACATTCATGAGACGTCGTGTCTTTCAGCCTTTTTCCAGGCCTGTAGGCTAGTAGGTGCGGTTCCACAGGTACATTTCTATATTTGGTCTGAATTCTCACGTTTTCACGGCTCATCCCACGAGTCCTCAACACGAGGCTGCGTAACCCTCACACGTCTCACAGCCTGTTAATTGCTGCCTGGTTAAAAAACAGGTCTGCCATGGTTGCGGTACACATAGAACATATGAAGTCAGGGTCTATTAATTGGCGGAATCTTTTCAACCTAATGGCGGTTTCACCGCCAACCTCGCTGCTTCTGCTGCGTCATGGCCATCGTGTGAACTGGCAACACTGTTGGTTTTATTAATCCAGCAGCCATATAGGCCTGCGAAGACCTAGAGACTGGAGAATTCCTGGAATTTTGGCACAGATCGGCTCTGGCCAGAGCCATCGAACTTTATATTCTCCTCTGATGACAATCCTTTTTTTTAAATTTTAGGACAAACATTGTTCAACTTGGAAGATTTCCTTCTATTGGAGAATTTCCATTTAATTCCACTGTTAGATTTCCTCTAATGTCATTCCAGTCTGTACGTTGTTTAAAAACTCCACCATTTGTAGCCAGTGCCAGAGGACTTGTGAGAATAATCTGCGCTCAGTAATGTTTCCTTTGACGCGCACGTCTCATTTGTTGGTATCTTTCTGCCACCTTCGCAGGAGAAGAAAGCCTGAAATTGTCCCAAGTTTGGAAGACCTGCTTTTCTACACGGTTGCAGAGGGAGAAGAGAAGATTCCCGTCCATAAATTTCTCACAGTTAGTCTCCAAACGTTCAGTTCACTACGGTGCCGTCAAACTGGCTCCTGATCGGTTTCCTGTTCAGAAGAGTTTCTAAATACGCTGCGTTTTATTTTAGGCACTTAAAGCCACTGGACTTAGCACAGGAGATCCCAGGCTGAAGGAGTGTATGGAAACCCTCAAAGAGTCTCTGAAGAACACGGAAGATGGCCTCACTTTGGACCGCGAACTCTTCAAGAAGTAGGACTCGCCGTGTTTGATCGTTATGCTGTCCTCATTATTCTCCTCAGTAGCAGCAGTGCCACGTCCCGGGCAGCCATCGTTCCATTAATAATCTTTGGGGATTTTGCTTTCACTTTAAATAATGTCCTTAATGTCAGGCTGCCACATATGATTTGTGTCATCTGGTATTAATAAACACTGAACATAACAGGATGTCAGGAATGTTCCAGTATTCCAGAATGTAACAAGATGTCTGTCATCAGAATGAAAGTGAAAGCCAGGAAATATTTGTTTTTCCTACACCTATATTTGCTCCTAGGTTTGAGCATTTAGAAGACTGTGTTTATCCGTGCGCTGTTTTTATGCTCTTTAAACCTTCTTTTGACCTTCTGTCTACACACTTTTCTCATTTGATCACATTAAGCTTCATACTAAAGTTCATTACTTCATTAAAGTTTGTCAGACTTCCGGGTTTCCCCCCAGCAGACAAACTTTTCCACCTTCCCATCTACGTGCGCAGTATTTTGGCATGTTGTTTGTGATCTGTTCATCAGGTGCGTTCAGAGCAACATTATCCTGCTCACTCAGGCCTTCCGAAAGAAGTTTGTCATCCCAGACTTCCAGGCTTTCACCTCACACATTGATGAGCTGTATGAGAATTCCAAATCCCTCTCCGGAGGACAGGTGTGTCTGCAGCTCCATGACTCTCATTGTTTTCACCTGATTCATCCTCAGTCTCCTGATTTAACTGTTGCTGGTTAAAATGTCTACTAATCTCACGAGATGCAGGTGAACAACATAAGAAATGACAAAATGAAGCCGAATCCTCTTCATTTTAAGCTTTTGTTGTTCATCTTTCTCCATCGTTGATCAGAAGAGTACAAATGATTCCAGCCACTGACCCATAAACAAGTGTGCATGTGAGTTGGTGCACGGGTCATTTAGGCAGATGGGACGACAGTTTCAGTTCTAATCGCCAGGATCCAGCTCGTCCTTTCTGATCCTTTGTCTCTCTTCTTATTCTATATGTCGATGGTGGTCATTTTCCCCTCAAGCCTGAGCCTGAGCTCGCGTCAGCGGTGTAAAATGCCGTCTGCTTTTACTTTCTTCCAGGTTGCAGACTACATTCCTCAGCTGGCCAAGTTCAGCCCGGAGCTGTGGTCCGTCTCTTTGTGCACAGTTGACGGACAGAGGTGAGATCCAGTGGCAGACGTGAGCTGCAGTGTGATTACAGCTGCGATACTCAGGGCCTGCCGATGCAACCAGGAGCTTTATGCACTTACGGTTTTATTTGGATACTAAACTCACTGTAAAATCTTAGCAAAGTAGCTCAGCAAAGTTGTCAATGCTTTAAATTTATGAGCTTTGATTTGCACCTTTTACACAGTGAAATGACCCATAAACGTTGGATTGTTTTGACTGGGACTTGTCATTTAGCTGCATTTGTCGTTAACGGGCTTCTTTATTGTGCAGCAATTCATTATACAAGCGTTAAACTTTGCCCACATTCTGTGTTCTGCACATTCCGCACATCTATGCCGTCATGTTTTGCTGATAAGCTGTGCTAAAACGAGGGTTTTCGTGCTCTGAGCGCATTATTTCCACTTTCGATTTCTGCCTCTGGAGTTGCTTCGACGTGTTTTGATGAGTTTTTGGGTGTTTTTTTTCGCAGACACACCATCGGAGATTCCAAGGTGCCCTTCTGTCTGCAGTCCTGCGTGAAGCCTCTGAAGTACGCCATCGCTGTTAACGACCACGGAACAGAATACGTGCACAGTTTCATCGGGAAGGAGCCCAGCGGCCTGCGCTTTAATAAGCTCTTCTTAAACGAAGAGGGTGAGCCTCCGCCCTTTTGTGCAGATTAAGTCTCTCAGCACATGAAAATTTGAAGAAAAAAGGACTCATTGGTAGCGAATGAAGGCCGACATGTTGTCCCAAAAGGGTTAGAATTGTTTTTTAATGGATTCCGGATGTAAAAGTGCCTGAAGCCTCTCTGATTAGAAGCGAAACATCCAGTCCAGCAGTGCTGGAATGAAACGCGCAGTCACATCCTGTGGATATCCTGGGATTTTGCCTGTTATCTGCCAGCAAAGCCCAGTGGTTGTTGTGTTGTGTGCAGGCCTCTGCCATCCTCTCTCTCTCTGTTGCTCTGTCTCTCTCTCTCTGTTCACAGTGATCAACCAACAATACAGGTGGCCTAGATATGAAAGCACTTCACAAAGTTTTAATGGCATCTTTATATCATAATATAATTTCTCTGAAATGACTGTCTCCTTCAAGAGTTGCCACCACAGCGAACCACGGGAGCATCACATGACTTCTGAGAAACTTCAGCAAAAGTCATTATGAATTTATCAGCTATCGTGTGACCCTCCACATCCTCCTGGTCTTTACAGACACGAGGCCGTGGCACTACTCCACCTCTATCTGCACTATTTCAAGTTTCGTTCTGACTGTTTACTTTTCTTTATCCAGACAACACAGCTGAAGGTTTGCACTGTTGTTTTGCAGATAAGCCTCACAACCCCATGGTCAATGCTGGTGCAATTGTTTGCACTTCCCTGATAAAGGTAAGAGCAGCCCACCAATTCTCTTATTGACTTTCTGCTCTTTTTCAGCTGTAAACTGTGTCATACTGTGGCCACATTGCTGACCTGCTCACACAGACGTGCATTCCCTCGTACACAGCAGTAACATTGGCTCCTGTTTAGGGTGGAACTGAAAACAAGGTTCTAAAACCACAATTAATAAGCTTTTGTGTCAGTTATAACAGTGCTACTATCAGTTAGGTTTGATGGTGGCTGAACCTGTGACAAAGTTGAGCTTTAGAACTGAGCAAACAATCAAGACCAAGGCTAGAAAGGATACACTTAAAAGTGAACTTCATCACCTTCTAAACCCCAGAGACGAGGATAAAAACACCTTTAATGTGCAGAACAAACAAGCTGGATAAAAAAAATCAACGGGATATTTCTGTGGTGAATTAAGCCTTGTGCTAATCCTTCCTGAAGGCACTTAGCTGTCCTGCACAGGAACTCACACCCACACACACACACCCACACACACTCACTCACACACACACACCCACACACGCTTTTGTTCCTGCTGTATATAGCCCACACACAGACGAGCCAAACTGGCCTGCCACGACTCTGGCACCACTTCTGGCATATTGTCCAGTTCTGAGAACAACAACGAGCTGACAAATGAAATATGACACGTTGTTTAACGAGCTGACTTTGATGGTGTTGGTTAGTTCAGATCCTGTTTCCAGCTGTAAATGATTATTCTCAGGTTTTAATCCTAGCAGGATTCTCTTGCCTAATCCCTGATAACAGTGGGTTATTAGTGCTTATTAGTGTCACACACACACACACACACACACGCAAGCACAGTTCAAGCCCATAATCTCCTTTATTGCAGTCCAGCTCTGTGGTAAGAAAGTAATCACAGGTGTTATTTAGGTTTTTATTCTGTTGCCACAGTCTCAGCTGATATTTGACAGTTTGGTGGCTTTTTTGTCCAGTTTTCAACATTTTATATGAGAAAAACTTTGTGTGTTGACATCTCAAAGCTCTTCAGAATGCATGACTGTTTCCTTTCATTTTGAGCATGAAGGAACGCCGGGATCCGTGCGTGTTTTCCCAGCGTGCACGTACAGTGAACCTGCTGCCGTGCTTTGCTTTTTCCCATTTCTGCATCTTGTGCATTTCCCCCCTGGAAACTCTGGAGTTGTGCTCACGTCGCGATCCCATGATCCCGCGCTCCCCGTCTGTAAACAACGTGCACAAATATGTTTGTGCTGGATGATTTCTGCTGTGCTGCTCAGTAAACATCAACGCAGAATTAATTAACAGCAGATTTCATCCCCACACACGTCCCTCCACAGTCACACTAAACAATCCAAAACCCATTTTACTTCCTGGTTTATTGTTGCCCCCCTGCGCTGGAGGGGGGGGGGGGTTATTGTGATACACAGGCCATGCTTAGACTGGCCATCACTCTAATCAGACAAAAGGACATTAAAAAAGGAAAGGGGATTATTGGCACATTTGGGTTTCTGCGACCCACCAGGAAGTTGTTGAACTTGTTTTCACCCCTCCCATCTTCAAACCTGTTGCTCCTCTTTTGGATTTGCTTGCTGCCCGTTTAGCAGCTGGCTGTCATCCTCAGCCTGTTTCATACACTTATCAGCCCCCTCATTCTCATCACACAACGTTTGTCCAGTTGCTTTCAGCCCAGGGGGAAAACTATGGGATGGTTGCCACGGCAGTATGCCCCCAACTGTTGTCACATGGTGCTTGAAGGCTACATGTTGTTGCTGTTTTTTGTATGCTGCGTATTTTCCAGACGTAGGAACTGTGGGCAATAATGAGTGCTGCTGCAGGTCAAATGACGTTGGTAATTTTTTTTCTTCCTTTTCCATTTCTCCCCCCTCCTCACACTCTCCCCCGTCCCTCCCTCGTTCCTCTGCTGTATCCCCCTCAGCTCGGTAGAAACCTAATTTAGTCTCTTTAACATCCTCACCGATGTCTCCTGCCGTCTTCTGCACCATTAAGTGTAGAATTTTAGCATTTTTAAATGTAGAAACATCATAACAATTATCTCCATCGTGTCAGTCTCATCACATCATTATTTAATTGTCTAAAATAGCGCTGACTATCATTTCAAAGTCTCGTTTAGATCATCAACCAGACAATCCTGTCGCCACATAAACCACCAGAGCCAAATCTGTGACGCAGGTATGATCACAGTAGATGAACACATCATTTAAAGATTGATTTAAAATGTAAAGCCCATCCATAAACACAACTATTTAAGGCACGTAAGCATGTCAACGCTGGCTAGAGCCTCCTGGATCCTGTCCCTCTGTTCTGCCCGGCAGGCCTTTTGAGTCTCACACACGCCCACACACACATTCCTGCAATATCATAAGACATAATGTACTCTAGACTGTACACGTCAATGCAGTCACACAGAAACAGGCGTCAGGGTTGCACCAGATGGTCGCGGGTTGACAGGAAGATGTGGTTATCTTTAACTAGCTAATCTCTGGTGATGCACTTGTCTACTGAATCTCCTTCATCACTCAACCCCCCTCCCCCCCCCCCCTGTAACCTATTTGCAAACCAATCTTGTTAATATTGTGCATCTTCTTCTGACAAAACAGGTGTGATTTTTTTTTCTGTGTGTTTATGATTTGAGACTTTATCCACGTGTGCTAATCCTGCAGCCTTGTTTTCTGATGCTTTACCAACCTCTCTGGCTCTTTCCACAGCAAGGTGAGGGCAACGCAGACAAATTTGACTATGTGAGTAGAAAGCCTCAAATATACTTGTTAAATCTGTGTAACGAACAGAGAACAGCTCTTTTCTTACTCTGAGTTTGTGAGACGGCAGCTGTTCAGCACACACTTGCATCAGACGTGCTGTATTGATTTTACCTGTGTAAATGGGAGCGATGTTACCGTAATTCCTGTTGCTGTTCCTGCAGCTCATGAACTTCCTGAAGAAGATGGCAGGAAACGAGTACGTGGGGTTCAGCAACGCCACGTAAGTCACCAAAATTCCTCCCGGGAATGAACTACTTTACCTACTTTAACGAATAACTGCTAACCCAAAGTGCCTTTTGAATACTGTATAGTTGTGCCTTAATAACAGCCTTAAGATGGCCCAACCACCCTTTGGTGTTAGCTGTAGCTGAGAGTCTCTCTGGCTAAGTGTCGTCGCTGCTTAAGACAGAAACTTAACAGTAACTTCACCCCTCATATGTGGGAAATATCTCCAAGGTCGAGGACAGTAATGAGACCTTTGTAGCAAGCGTTGCTGACCATGGCGTCACATTCAGGGTTTGTGGGTGAAGCACAACGTTGTGATGAGGCTGCCTGAGAACACGGGATTTACTGTACACGCGAGGAATGGTGACGGCGCTCCGACACAAGCAGGCTGTGTAACCGGATCCGGTTTGTTTGACAGATTCCAGTCGGAGCGTGAGTCAGGTGACAGGAACTTCGCCATCGGCTACTACTTGAAGGAAAAGAAGGTCCGACTCTGGCTGAAAGATGAAGATTTTCCTGTCTTTCTCTGTTTTATCTTCATTTTGACTTATTTATAACGATCTTCCACCAAAGCCGATTCTTGTTTGAAAGTATAAACCGTCCCTGTTGTTGCTCTGCAGTGTTTCCCAGAAGGAACTGACATGACGTCTGTGCTGGACCTGTATTTTCAAGTAAGTGTTTTCTTCTAAATTCGTAGTGTTTCATTTGTCATCGTGAGCTAATTGTCGGAGTGTTCGGAGCTTAAACTCCATTTTAGGACGGATTTCCTGGAAAAGCAGCTCCCAGCAGCTGTTGACGAGCTCCTTCCCGCTCGTCTGTTCCCACTTTGAGAACTCAAGCTTCTTCTTCTTGTGTGTCGACCTCCAGCTGTGCTCCATCGAGGTGACGTGCGAGAGCGCCAGCGTCATGGCCGCCACCCTGGCTAATGGCGGCTTCTGTCCAATGACCGGGGAGCGTGTGCTGAGCCCCGAGGCAGTGAGGAACACGCTGAGCCTCATGCACTCCTGCGGCATGTACGACTTCTCGGGACAGTTTGCTTTCCACGTAAGTACAACACAAAGTATCTTTGCGGCTCTGTTGAATCGGATCCGTGGAATTGTTACTACGGGGCGAAGACTTCCACAGTTGTGGGTGGAGTTACGTAGCAACAGTTAAGTTATTTCAGTCTGTTTGCTGGTAACCTGGTTCTGACCAACCACACGAGTCAGTTTAACTCATGGAAACCACCCAAGGACCTGTTAGTGTGTGTTGATCACTGCAGATTAGCTCCATCTTCACGATCTCTGTGTCCCTCAGGTCGGTCTCCCAGCCAAGTCTGGAGTATCGGGGGGGATCCTGCTGGTCGTGCCCAATGTGATGGGGATCGTGTGCTGGTCACCGCCACTGGACAAGCTGGGGAACTCAGTCCGAGGGATACAGTTCTGCACGGTACGCCACGTCGAGAGGCCTCTAATCAGAAACCTGGAGCTTTTGTTTTGGGAGAAACGACCCTGGCAGGTTGAGCTTGAAGGGACGAGGCTGATTTCTTCTGCTCTTGTGGTTCAGGATTTGGTGGAACTCTTCAATTTCCACAACTACGACAACTTGAGGCACTTTGTCAAGAAATACGACCCTCGCAGAGAAGGAGGGGAGCAGCGGGTAAGAGCATCCAGCCCTGACAGCAGCCACTCAGCCTCAGCTCACGGCTAGCTTTGTAGCGGTTAGCTGCACGCTAAAGCCGTCACTCTCAACAGATACTGTAGGCCCAGATTCTTGTTATGATCATCTCTTTGATAACCAGCAGACTGCACACACACACACACACACACACACACACACACACACACAGTTACAGAGCAGAGCAATACTAACGTGTCACTGGTGTCGATTGAAACAGCTGCAAAACTTCCGGCCGATGGATTACGAGAGTCTCCGACAAGAGCTGGCTCTGAAAGCCCCTCTGTGGAGAAAGGTGTCATCTACCGAATCGCACCAGGACACCTCCACCACTGTAGTCTATAGGATGGACAGTGTCACTGAGTGAAACAGAAAAAGAGGATCCCCCCCCCCCGGCTCACCCACCAACGGTCTTTGCTGTATGTTGAGGATTATTTATTGCCTGTGGAACTGTTACTGATGGTGGTCTGGTTTGGTTTTCTTGTTCCCAACTCTGGCAGCAGTGCCCTGCTCATGCTTCCTGAGTGTGTGTCAGCGGATGCTTCCCACTAGCATCCATCCCTTCCTCTTTTTTCTTCCGTGGTGTTTAAATGGCAAAATATGAGACGGGAGAGGATGATCAGGTGTTTCTTCAGTGGCCAACAAAGAGGATCGTGGCACTTAAATAGCAATGAAAGATTGTAGCAGGTGACAGAAATGGCCATAAAAAGGAAAAGTGAATATAGCGCTGCAGTGTAAAGAAGCCTGTTCTCATCACTACACCAACTTCTCTACACTCTAATTATATTGATAGTTTATATTAGAGCACTTTAAAATGTGCCGTGTTTTGTGCCTCTTTCCAAAAACTTCCCAGGAAAGGTGAGAGTTTAGGGAATCGGGGCCTGTTGCTCAGTCAGAGGGGATGTTTTTAACACAGTCAACGCAACACAACTGTTGCTCGTAGAGCGACAAAAGAACCAAAGATTAGTGTGTGTGTTCGTGCTCCTGCTGCTCCTACGTGCAGCTCAAAACGCTCACAGACCAAACTTTCATCCAAATGATGCAGATACAAATTCAAACTCCATTTAAATCCCTTACATCGAGATGTTTTTGTAATATTTCCGGACAGTAACGAAATTGTGATGAGTTCTTTTTCTTTCTTTTAGTTGGCAGTTAGAAAAAAAGTGAAGTCCGAACTCTGCGCCCAAAAGAGACTCTCTGGAAGTCAGCTGCAGGGTTTTTTACGTGCCCTTATGAACTGGATTAAAAGTGGGTTTGGACTGGGAAAGTGAAGCCTGGGCACATCATGTGACTCGGCATTACACTCCTTCCATTCGTGAGCTGCTTCTTGCTGCACTGAGGTAGCGCTCCGCACACAGAACCTCAGCTAAGCTAAGCTAAGCTATGCTAAGCTAAGCCAGTAACTCCTCCTCTGTGAGCACAGCTTTCTCCGCACAAACCATATCTTCTAGATAGTCCCTGCACGACGTGAACAGACGTCGTTAAACGCCTCTTTACTCGGTGCAATAATGTTTTATGCGACAGTACTTTTTAAAGCTACCCTAAGAGGTAAACATTGAAAATGTTCCGTTTTATGCAGTTCCTGCAGGTTTGTTTAGAGCTGTTTTTGTGAATTAAATGTAAAAAAAAAAAAAAGAATAATTCGGACGTTCGGCTCCAACAGCAAAGCTGTTAATCCATTTATTTATTTATTAATTTAAATTGAAATAGAAGATGATAAAAAGAACTATTAGGCTAAAAGGCACAGAAGCTAGAAATGTTTGCCAGTATGCAAACAGAAAATAGGTTTGTGAGCGATACGGATGTGAAGATCTGAATGTTCTCTTTCATATTAGCATCTCCTCCAGGAAGTGACCCCCACCGTCAGGTGCCTTAGACATCGGTCTCACCAGCTGTCCGTCTTATTTACGGTGTTGCTTGTGTCTTGTCTCAATGTCAGCATCATTCATTTTCTCCGTTTTGCGTCTGCGTTTTATCTTCATGTTCCAATCAAACACTGTTGCCGACGGCGATAATCAGTATTATACGGAAGCAGTTTGCATTCACCAACTTTTGCTCTGGTTTCCACCTTGGAACGAGACACTGGGAAATATTAACACTGTGAAGAGGCGAGTAGGTTTCTGCATTTAATTATCAATATCAGTTACTGTAACCACGGCAACACAGAAACCATACTGGACAAACCCATACATGTGCTGGACCATAACACACGTCTCTGAAGCATCCAGAGGTCACAAACCAAGAACTCAACCACAGGAACATTTAATTAAATTAAATTAGAACATTTCTGATTTATCCGGAGGGAAATACCTCCGAATCAGGAGGTGAGACGGGATCGTTCTTTGGTGAACGCAAGCTGCTTCCGTCACATCGACTGTCTGACGCGGCGTCCTGCTCACTATCAAGTGTTCTGCTGCCTTCTCAGGAAATAACACGGAGCAAAATCAGCTCTGTGGTCGAGGAATCATGACTTGCTCCGATTTTCACCCCGTTTTTAACCTTTAACCCCCCCCAGCAGACGCACTGGTGCACCCACGGACATACCGTCACCCTGTAGCCCCCCCCACCCCGCACTTATTTTCACTTTTATTTTAAGGAAGTTTGGTCATTGCATGTATTTGTTATCTCGCTGATCTCTGCTGAAGAGCAGCTCAATCAGGCGAGGCCTCTCGCACAAGAGCAGAGGATTGTGGGTATTTATTTTAGCATATTCTTGTTTCACATTGCGAGGAGGCTGTGGTGGAGTGTTTGGTGTTACACTGTTCTTTTGGGTTTCTGCAGTATTTTTTGGCCACAGTATCGGTGGTCGAGGTTATTATATAATTATGGGATGTAGGATAACGCCAGGAAAGCCTGTTCCTGGTCACCTTCCATACTCTCCTGGCTGCTGTGGGATCTCCTAGCAAACCCACAACCAGCGTATTTAATGTAAATCAGCAGGTGTGTGATCATTCCTCATGCTGTAAACTCTCCTTGCATGCCTCTTCCTGTTTTTTATGATTTCAGAAAGTTCATGTAATCACTGCATTGAGTTTGTTTGATGAGCTTTCATGTCTGTTGATCTGTGCACATTTTACATGTTGGAGTGAAGCGTCAGTGGCCTTGGCGTCGTAAAGCTCTCACCTGAAGCCGTGCTTTACAGGCAGATCCTGTAAAGACGCGCATCGTTTAATTAAATATATTGGTCCTGGTAACGAAGCAACCAGAGAAATAATTCCCCAAACGCTGGTGAGGCCGAGCGATTCCAAGGTCACAGCTGTCGAATCAGAATGTACGATTTCATTTCCTTGTGATTGTATTTGTGATTTCAACGCTGTGGGGAGTTAAAACAGGAGCCTGTTACGTTTGTGGTGTTTTATATAACTGAATAAAAGTCTATCGTTTCATATCTCTGCTCCCATAAATTCTTTTTTAAAGCGTTCCCTCTTCCACACGGCTCTGATGTGCTAATGCTGCTATCAAGTTAAAACTTATCTACTATCAAAGACTGTTGAGTTTGGAAGAGAATCACGTTATTTCAGCTCCATAAAAAGGGAAAGAAAAGGGATGAAATTCTTATTGTAAACATATAAATATCCTCAGAATGCATCATCATTCATACACATTTAATAGAACCTAAAGTTGGTCGTGGAGCTACTGCTAACCAAAAGAAATCAATGTGTTTGAGTAAAAGGACTTTAAGTAAAAGACTTTTATCTGGATCCAAACAAACGCAGCTAGTTCTGTTTTAGTAATTTACGAAGATTAAAAGGGATAAAATGAGATTTTTCATCCGGAACACGCTCAGATTCAGTCTCAACGACTGTTTTTTATCCTCTTACCTAACACACACAGGTGTTCCAGGTTTGAGCCTCTGGGGTGTTTCTGTACAGTTTGACGTAGAAAGAAGTGGAAAAGTGAGAATCCTGTGAAGTTTCCCCTCTGTGGCCTCAGGGAGGTGTTCAGGGAGCGTCCCCGCTCAACACCTCTGGGGATTCGAACCAGCAACGGCACGCGTGAAGCTTTGCTTTTGGTCTTTCCTCCAGGTCAAGTCTGTCATTAACCTGCTGTTTGCTGCCTACACGGGAGACGTCACCGCTCTCAGGAGGTGACTGCACTCACATTTTCACAAACGTCACCTGTGTGAGCTGTTTCCAATATTTGTCACCTTGTTCGATTACCAGATCTGACATTGAACATCTGTCTGAGCACAGCTTTCATAGTATTGGCTTTTTTGCTTCGACTTCTAATATTATAGATTGATACGCAAAAAAAATCCCCCTTTAGAATCCAGAGGTGAAGATAGTAAACATGTAACTAGTGTATGTAAATGTTTCTGCTGCCCCCAAGTGGCAGAACCGAGGAAGTGTTCGAATCTGATGACCCTGAGGTCAAACTACACATTTGACAAACCATTTTAAACGGTTTCTTTTTTCCAATCACTCATGTAAAAGACTTACTTAAGATACTGTCTGAGGGATTTTTCACCTTTCAGGCACTTTTTCCTACATTTATTCATTTTTATGAACCACATTTGCAGGAAACAACAACCATACACACTCACATTTACACCTAAGGTCAGTTTAGAGGGTGATGTCATGTTGCATCTAAACATTTGGACATAAGGGCATTTACTGTACGTCTGAGTGTGCAGGCTCGCGCTGTCGTCGATGGACATGGAGCAACGGGACTATGACTCCAGAACAGCCCTCCATGTTGCAGCTGCTGAAGGTAAAACGTCTCAGACGGCGTTTATAGCATTTAAACCACGACCTTGACCTTCTGTAACTACCCTTAGCTCTGAGTCCCCCATCGCTTCGTATTCCTGATGTCTCTGCTGCTTACAGGACACG